>NC_136499.1:13246528-13413010 GCF_053919585.1 Euprymna scolopes | reverse complement strand
TAATAGTGAATTAATAGTAAATCAGTCGGAGTTGAGGGTATAATAAATTAATAGCAAATAATTTTGGGTTTGAGATTAATAGTGAATTAATAGTAAATCAGTACGGAGTTGAGGGTAATAATAAATTAATAGCAAATAATTTTGGGTCTGAGATTAATAGTGAATTAATAGTAAATCAGTACGGAGTTGAGGGTAATAATAAATTAATAGCAAATAATTTTGGGGCTGAGATTAATAGTGAATTAATAGTAAATCAGTACGGAGTTGAGGGTAATAATAAATTAATAGCAAATAATTTTGGGGCTGAGATTAATAGTGAATTAATAGTAAATCAGTACGGAGTTGAGGGTAATAATAAATTAATAGCAAATAATTTTGGGGCTGAGATTAATAGTGAATTAATAGTAAATCAGTACGGAGTTGAGGGTAATAATAAATTAATAGCAAATAATTTTGGGGCTGAGATTAATAGTGAATTAATAGTAAATCAGTACGGAGTTGAGGGTAATAATAAATTAATAGCAAATAATTTTGGGTTTGAGATTAATAGTGAATTAATAGTAAATCAGTACGGAGTTGAGGGTAATAATAAATTAATAGCAAATAATTTTGGGGCTGAGATTAATAGTGAATTAATAGTAAATCAGTACGGAGTTGAGGGTAATAATAAATTAATAGCAAATAATTTTGGGGCTGAGATTAATAGTGAATTAATAGTAAATCAGTACGGAGTTGAGGGTAATAATAAATTAATAGCAAATAATTTTGGGGCTGAGATTAATAGTGAATTAATAGTAAATCAGTACGGAGTTGAGGGTAATAATAAATTAATAGCAAATAATTTTGGGGCTGAGATTAATAGTGAATTAATAGTAAATCAGTACGGAGTTGAGGGTAATAATAAATTAATAGCAAATAATTTTGGGGCTGAGATTAATAGTGAATTAATAGTAAATCAGTACGGAGTTGAGGGTAATAATAAATTAATAGCAAATAATTTTGGGGCTGAGATTAATAGTGAATTAATAGTAAATCAGTACGGAGTTGAGGGTAATAATAAATTAATAGCAAATAATTTTGGGGCTGAGATTAATAGTGAATTAATAGTAAATCAGTACGGAGTTGAGGGTAATAATAAATTAATAGCAAATAATTTTGGGGCTGAGATTAATAGTGAATTAATAGTAAATCAGTACGGAGTTGAGGGTAATAATAAATTAATAGCAAATAATTTTGGGGCTGAGATTAATAGTGAATTAATAGTAAATCAGTACGGAGTTGAGGGTAATAATAAATTAATAGCAAATAATTTTGGGGCTGAGATTAATAGTGAATTAATAGTAAATCAGTACGGAGTTGAGGGTAATAATAAATTAATAGCAAATAATTTTGGGGCTGAGATTAATAGTGAATTAATAGTAAATCAGTACGGAGTTGAGGGTAATAATAAATTAATAGCAAATAATTTTGGGGCTGAGATTAATAGTGAATTAATAGTAAATCAGTACGGAGTTGAGGGTAATAATAAATTAATAGCAAATAATTTTGGGGCTGAGATTAATAGTGAATTAATAGTAAATCAGTACGGAGTTGAGGGTAATAATAAATTAATAGCAAATAATTTTGGGGCTGAGATTAATAGTGAATTAATAGTAAATCAGTACGGAGTTGAGGGTAATAATAAATTAATAGCAAATAATTTTGGGGCTGAGATTAATAGAGAATTAATAGTAAATCAGTACGGAGTTGAGGGTAATAATAAATTAATAGCAAATAATTTTGGGGCTGAGATTAATAGTGAATTAATAGTAAATCAGTACGGAGTTGAGGGTAATAATAAATTAATAGCAAATAATTTTGGGGCTGAGATTAATAGAGAATTAATAGTAAATCAGTACGGAGTTGAGGGTAATAATAAATTAATAGCAAATAATTTTGGGGCTGAGATTAATAGTGAATTAATAGTAAATCAGTACGGAGTTGAGGGTAATAATAAATTAATAGCAAATAATTTTGGGGCTGAGATTAATAGTGAATTAATAGTAAATCAGTACGGAGTTGAGGGTAATAATAAATTAATAGCAAATAATTTTGGGGCTGAGATTAATAGTGAATTAATACTAAATCAGTACGGAGTTGGGGGTAATAATAAATTAATAGCAAATAATTTTGGGGCTGAGATTAATAGTGAATTAATAGTAAATCAGTACGGAGTTGAGGGTAATAATAAATTAATAGCAAATAATTTTGGGGCTGAGATTAATAGTGAATTAATAGTAAATCAGTACGGAGTTGAGGGTAATAATAAATTAATAGCAAATAATTTTGGGGCTGAGATTAATAGTGAATTAATAGTAAATCAGTACGGAGTTGAGGGTAATAATAAATTAATAGCAAATAATTTTGGGGCTGAGATTAATAGTGAATTAATAGTAAATCAGTACGGAGTTGAGGGTAATAATAAATTAATAGCAAATAATTTTGGGTTTGAGATTAATAGTGAATTAATAGTAAATCAGTACGGAGTTGAGGGTAATAATAAATTAATAGCAAATAATTTTGGGGCTGAGATTAATAGTGAATTAATAGTAAATCAGTACGGAGTTAAGGGTAATAATAAATTAATAGCAAATAATTTTGGGTTTTAGATTAATAGTGAATTAATAGTAAATCAGTACGGAGTTGAGGGTAATAATAAATTAATAGCAAATAATTTTGGGGCTGAGATTAATAGTGAATTAATAGTAAATCAGTACGGAGTTGAGGGTAATAATAAATTAATAGCAAATAATTTGGGGGCTGAGATTAATAGTGAATTAATAGTAAATCAGTACGGAGTTGAGGGTAATAATAAATTAATAGCAAATAATTTTGGGGCTGAGATTAATAGAGAATTAATAGTAAATCAGTACGGAGTTGAGGGTAATAATAAATTAATAGCAAATAATTTTGGGGCTGAGATTAATAGTGAATTAATAGTAAATCAGTACGGAGTTGAGGGTAATAATAAATTAATAGCAAATAATTTTGGGGCTGAGATTAATAGTGAATTAATAGAAAATCAGTACGGAGTTGAGGGTAATAATAAATTAATAGCAAATAATTTTGGGGCTGAGATTAATAGTGAATTAATAGTAAATCAGTACGGAGTTGAGGGTAATAATAAATTAATAGCAAATAATTTTGGGGCTGAGATTAATAGAGAATTAATAGTAAATCAGTACGGAGTTGAGGGTAATAATAAATTAATAGCAAATAATTTTGGGGCTGAGATTAATAGTGAATTAATAGTAAATCAGTACGGAGTTGAGGGTAATAATAAATTAATAGCAAATAATTTTGGGGCTGAGATTAATAGTGAATTAATAGTAAATCAGTACGGAGTTGAGGGTAATAATAAATTAATAGCAAATAATTTTGGGGCTGAGATTAATAGTGAATTAATAGTAAATCAGTACGGAGTTGAGGGTAATAATAAATTAATAGCAAATAATTTTGGGGCTGAGATTAATAGTGAATTAATAGTAAATCAGTACGGAGTTGAGGGTAATAATAAATTAATAGCAAATAATTTTGGGGCTGAGATTAATAGTGAATTAATAGTAAATCAGTACGGAGTTGAGGGTAATAATAAATTAATAGCAAATAATTTTGGGGCTGAGATTAATAGTGAATTAATAGTAAATCAGTACGGAGTTGAGGGTAATAATAAATTAATAGCAAATAATTTTGGGGCTGGGATTAATAGTGAATTAATAGTAAATCAGTACCGAGTTGAGCGTAATAATAAATTAATAACAAATAATTTTGGGGCTGAGATTAATAGAGAATTAATAGTAAATCAGTACGGAGTTGAGGGTAATAATAAATTAATAGCAAATAATTTTGGGGCTGAGATTAATAGTGAATTAATAGTAAATCAGTACGGAGTTGAGGGTAATAATAAATTAATAGCAAATAATTTTGGGGCTGAGATTAATAGTGAATTAATAGTAAATCAGTACGGAGTTGAGGGTAATAATAAATTAATAGCAAATAATTTTGGGGCTGAGATTAATAGTGAATTAATACTAAATCAGTACGGAGTTGGGGGTAATAATAAATTAATAGCAAATAATTTTAGGGCTGAGATTAATAGTGAATTAATAGTAAATCAGTACGGAGTTGAGGGTAATAATAAATTAATAGCAAATAATTTTGGGGCTGAGATTAATAGTGAATTAATAGTAAATCAGTACGGAGTTGAGGGTAATAATAAATTAATAGCAAATAATTTTGGGGCTGAGATTAATAGTGAATTAATAGTAAATCAGTACGGAGTTGAGGGTAATAATAAATTAATAGCAAATAATTTTGGGGCTGAGATTAATAGTGAATTAATAGTAAATCAGTACGGAGTTGAGGGTAATAATAAATTAATAGCAAATAATTTTGGGGCTGAGATTAATAGTGAATTAATAGTAAATCAGTACGGAGTTGAGGGTAATAATAAATTAATAGCAAATAATTTTGGGGCTGAGATTAATAGTGAATTAATAGTAAATCAGTACGGAGTTGAGGGTAATAATAAATTAATAGCAAATAATTTTGGGTTTGAGATTAATAGTGAATTAATAGTAAATCAGTACGGAGTTGAGGGTAATAATAAATTAATAGCAAATAATTTTGGGGCTGAGATTAATAGTGAATTAATAGTAAATCAGTACGGAGTTGAGGGTAATAATAAATTAATAGCAAATAATTTGGGGGCTGAGATTAATAGTGAATTAATAGTAAATCAGTACGGAGTTGAGGGTAATAATAAATTAATAGCAAATAATTTTGGGGCTGAGATTAATAGTGAATTAATAGTAAATCAGTACGGAGTTGAGGGTAATAATAAATTAACAGCAAATAATTTTGGGTTTGAGATTAATAGTGAATTAATAGTAAATCAGTACGGAGTTGAGGGTAATAATAAATTAATAGCAAATAATTTTGGGGCTGAGATTAATAGTGAATTAATAGTAAATCAGTACGGAGTTGAGGGTAATAATAAATTAATAGCAAATAATTTTGGGGCTGAGATTAATAGTGAATTAATAGTAAATCAGTACGGAGTTGAGGGTAATAATAAATTAATAGCAAATAATTTTGGGGCTGAGATTAATAGAGAATTATAGTAAATCAGTACGGAGTTGAGGGTAATAATAAATTAATAGCAAATAATTTTGGGGCTGAGATTAATAGAGAATTAATAGTAAATCAGTACGGAGTTGAGGGTAATAATAAATTAATAGCAAATAATTTTGGGGCTGAGATTAATAGTGAATTAATAGTAAATCAGTACGGAGTTGAGGGTAATAATAAATTAATAGCAAATAATTTTGGGGCTGAGATTAATAGTGAATTAATAGTAAATCAGTACGGAGTTGAGGGTAATAATAAATTAATAGCAAATAATTTTGGGTTTGAGATTAATAGTGAATTAATAGTAAATCAGTACGGAGTTGAGGGTAATAATAAATTAATAGCAAATAATTTTGGGGCTGAGATTAATAGTGAATTAATAGTAAATCAGTACGGAGTTTAGGGTAATAATAAATTAATAGCAAATAATTTTGGGGCTGAGATTAATAGTGAATTAATAGTAAATCAGTACGGAGTTGAGGGTAATAATAAATTAATAGCAAATAATTTTGGGGCTGAAATTAATAGAGAATTAATAGTAAATCAGTACGGAGTTTAGGGTAATAATAAATTAATAGCAAATAATTTTGGGGCTGAGATTAATAGTGAATTAATAATAAATCAGTACGGAGTTGAGGGTAATAATAAATTAATAGCAAATAATTATGGGTTTGAGATTAATAGTGAATTAATAGTAAATCAGTACGGAGTTGAGGGTAATAATAAATTAATAGCAAATAATTTTGGGACTGAGATTAATAGTGAATTAATAGTAAATCAGTACGGAGTTGAGGGTAATAATAAATTAATAGCAAATAATTTTGGGCTTGAGATTAATAGTGAATTAATAGTAAATCAGTACGGAGTTGAGGGTAATAATAAATTAATAGCAAATAATTTTGGGGCTGAGATTAATAGTTAATTAATAGTAAATCAGTACGGAGTTGAGGGTAATAATAAATTAATAGCAAATAATTTTGGGGCTGAGATTAATAGTGAATTAATAGTAAATCAGTACGGAGTTGAGGGTAATAATAAATCAATAGCAAATAATTTTGGGGCTGAGATTAATAGTGAATTAATAGTAAATCAGTACGGAGTTGAGGGTAATAATAAATTAATAGCAAATAATTTTGGGGCTGAGATTAATAGTGAATTAATAGTAAATCAGTACGGAGTTGAGGGTAATAATAAATTAATAGCAAATAATTTTGGGTTTGAGATTAATAGTGAATTAATAGTAAATCAGTACGGAGTTGAGGGTAATAATAAATTAATAGCAAATAATTTTGGGGCTGAGATTAATAGTGAATTAATAGTAAATCAGTACGGAGTTGAGGGTAATAATAAATTAATAGCAAATAATTTGGGGGCTGAGATTAATAGTGAATTAATAGTAAATCAGTACGGAGTTGAGGGTAATAATAAATTAATAGCAAATAATTTTGGGGCTGAGATTAATAGTGAATTAATAGTAAATCAGTACGGAGTTGAGGGTAATAATAAATTAACAGCAAATAATTTTGGGTTTGAGATTAATAGTGAATTAATAGTAAATCAGTACGGAGTTGAGGGTAATAATAAATTAATAGCAAATAATTTTGGGGCTGAGATTAATAGTGAATTAATAGTAAATCAGTACGGAGTTGAGGGTAATAATAAATTAATAGCAAATAATTTTGGGGCTGAGATTAATAGTGAATTAATAGTAAATCAGTACGGAGTTGAGGGTAATAATAAATTAATAGCAAATAATTTTGGGGCTGAGATTAATAGAGAATTATAGTAAATCAGTACGGAGTTGAGGGTAATAATAAATTAATAGCAAATAATTTTGGGGCTGAGATTAATAGAGAATTAATAGTAAATCAGTACGGAGTTGAGGGTAATAATAAATTAATAGCAAATAATTTTGGGGCTGAGATTAATAGTGAATTAATAGTAAATCAGTACGGAGTTGAGGGTAATAATAAATTAATAGCAAATAATTTTGGGGCTGAGATTAATAGTGAATTAATAGTAAATCAGTACGGAGTTGAGGGTAATAATAAATTAATAGCAAATAATTTTGGGTTTGAGATTAATAGTGAATTAATAGTAAATCAGTACGGAGTTGAGGGTAATAATAAATTAATAGCAAATAATTTTGGGGCTGAGATTAATAGTGAATTAATAGTAAATCAGTACGGAGTTTAGGGTAATAATAAATTAATAGCAAATAATTTTGGGGCTGAGATTAATAGTGAATTAATAGTAAATCAGTACGGAGTTGAGGGTAATAATAAATTAATAGCAAATAATTTTGGGGCTGAAATTAATAGAGAATTAATAGTAAATCAGTACGGAGTTTAGGGTAATAATAAATTAATAGCAAATAATTTTGGGGCTGAGATTAATAGTGAATTAATAATAAATCAGTACGGAGTTGAGGGTAATAATAAATTAATAGCAAATAATTATGGGTTTGAGATTAATAGTGAATTAATAGTAAATCAGTACGGAGTTGAGGGTAATAATAAATTAATAGCAAATAATTTTGGGACTGAGATTAATAGTGAATTAATAGTAAATCAGTACGGAGTTGAGGGTAATAATAAATTAATAGCAAATAATTTTGGGCTTGAGATTAATAGTGAATTAATAGTAAATCAGTACGGAGTTGAGGGTAATAATAAATTAATAGCAAATAATTTTGGGGCTGAGATTAATAGTTAATTAATAGTAAATCAGTACGGAGTTGAGGGTAATAATAAATTAATAGCAAATAATTTTGGGGCTGAGATTAATAGTGAATTAATAGTAAATCAGTACGGAGTTGAGGGTAATAATAAATCAATAGCAAATAATTTTGGGGCTGAGATTAATAGAGAATTAATAGTAAATCAGTACGGAGTGTAGGGTAATAATAAATTAATAGCAAATAATTTTGGGGCTGAGATTAATAGTGAATTAATAGTAAATCAGTACGGAGTTGAGGGTAATAATAAATTAATAGCAAATAATTTTGGGTTTGAGATTAATAGTGAATTAATAGTAAATCAGTACGGAGTTGAGGGTAATAATAAATTAATAGCAAATAATTTTGGGGCTGAGATTAATAGTGAATTAATAGTAAATCAGTACGGAGTTGGGGGTAATAATAAATTAATAGCAAATAATTTTGGGGCTTAGATTAATAGTGAATTAATAGTAAATCAGTACGGAGTTGAGGGTAATAATAAATTAATAGCAAATAATTTTGGGTTTGATATTAATAGTGAATTAATAGTAAATCATTACGGAGTTGAGGGTAATAATAAATTAATAGCAAATAATTTGGGGGCTGAGATTAATAGTGAATTAATAGTAAATCCGTACGGAGTTAAGGGTAATAATAAATTAATAGCAAATAATTTTGGGTTTGAGATTAATAGAGAATTAATAGTAAATCAGTACGGAGTTGAGGGTAATAATAAATTAATAGCAAATAATTTTGGGGCTGAGATTAATAGTGAATTAATAGTAAATCAGTACGGAGTTGAGGGTAATAATAAATTAATAGCAAATAATTTTGGGGCTGAGATTAATAGTGAATTAATAGTAAATCAGTACGGAGTTGAGGGTAATAATAAATTAATAGCAAATAATTTTGGGGCTGAAATTAATAGAGAATTAATAGTAAATCAGTACGGAGTTGAGGGTAATAATAAATTAATAGCAAATAATTTTGGGGCTGAGATTAATAGTGAATTAATAGTAAATCAGTACGGAGTTGAGGGTAATAATAAATTAATAGCAAATAATTATTGGTTTGAGATTAATAGTGAATTAATAGTAAATCAGTACGGAGTTGAGGGTAATAATAAATTAATAGCAAATAATTTGGGGACTGAGATTAATAGTGAATTAATAGTAAATCAGTACGGAGTTGAGGGTAATAATAAATTAATACCAAATAATTTTGGGCTTGAGATTAATAGTGAATTAATAGTAAATCAGTACGGAGTTGAGGGTAATAATAAATTAATAGCAAATAATTTTGGGGCTGAGATTAATAGTGAATTAATAGTAAATCAGTACGGAGTTGAGGGTAATAATAAATTAATAGCAAATAATTTTGGGTTTGAGATTAATAGTGAATTAATAGTAAATCAGTACGGAGTTGAGGGTAATAACAAACCAATAGCAAATAATTTTGGGGCTGAGATTAATAGAGAATTAATAGTAAATCAGTACGGAGTTGAGGGTAATAATAAATTAATAGCAAATAATTTTGGGGCTGAGATTAATAGTGAATTAATAGTAAATCAGTACGGAGTTGAGGGTAATAATAAATTAATAGCAAATAATTTTGGGTTTGAGATTAATAGTGAATTAATAGTAAATCAGTACGGAGTTGAGGGTAATAATAAATTAATAGCAAATAATTTTGGGGCTGAGATTAATAGTGAATTAATAGTAAATCAGTACGGAGTTGGGGGTAATAATAAATTAATAGCAAATAATTTTGGGGCTTAGATTAATAGTTAATTAATAGTAAATCAGTACGGAGTTGAGGGTAATAAATAATTAATAGCAAATAATTTTGGGTTTGATATTAATAGTGAATTAATAGTAAATCATTACGGAGTTGAGGGTAATAATAAATTAATAGCAAATAATTTTGGGGCTGAGATTAATAGTGAATTAATAGTTAATCAGTACGGAGTTGAGGGTAATAATAAATGAATAGCAAATAATTTTGGGGCTGAGATTAATAGTGAATTAATAGTAAATCAGTACGGAGTTGAGGGTAATAAAAAATTAACAGCAAATAATTTTGGGGCTGAGATTAATAGAGAATTAATAGTAAATCAGTACGGAGTTGAGGGTGATAATAAATTAATAGAAAATAATTTTGGGTTTGAGATTAATAGTGAATTAATAGTAAATCAGTACGGAGTTAAGGGTAATAATAAATTAATAGCAAATAATTTTGGGTTTGAGATTAATAATGAATTAATACTAAATCAGTACGGAGTTCAGGGTAATAATAAATTAATAGCAAATAATTTTGGGGCTGAGATTAATAGTGAATTAATAGTAAATCAGTACGGAGTTGAGGGTAATAATAAATTAATAGCAAATAATTTTGGGTTTGAGATTAATAGTGAATTAATAGTAAATCAGTACGGAGTTGAGGGTAATAATAAATTAATAGCAAATAATTTTGGGGCTGAGATTAATAGTGAATTAATAGTAAATCAGTACGGAGTTGAGGGTAATAATAAATTAATAGCAAATAATTTTGGGGCTGAGATTAATAGAGAATTAATAGTAAATCAGTACGGAGTTGAGGGTAATAATTAATTAATAGCAAATAATTTTGGGGCTGAGATTAATAGTGAATTAATAGTAAATCAGTACGGAGTTGAGGGTAATAATAAATTAATAGCAAATAATTTTGGGGCTGAGATTAATAGTGAATTAATAGTAAATCAGTACGGAGTTGAGGGTAATAATAAATTAATAGCAAATAATTTTGGGGCTGAGATTAATAGTGAATTAATACTAAATCAGTACGGAGTTGGGGGTAATAATAAATTAATAGCAAATAATTTTGGGGCTGAGATTAATAGTGAATTAATAGTAAATCAGTACGGAGTTGAGGGTAATAATAAATTAATAGCAAATAATTTTGGGGCTGAGATTAATAGTGAATTAATAGTAAATCAGTACGGAGTTGAGGGTAATAATAAATTAATAGCAAATAATTTTGGGGCTGAGATTAATAGTGAATTAATAGTAAATCAGTACGGAGTTGAGGGTAATAATAAATTAATAGCAAATAATTTTGGGGCTGAGATTAATAGTGAATTAATAGTAAATCAGTACGGAGTTGAGGGTAATAATAAATTAATAGCAAATAATTTTGGGTTTGAGATTAATAGTGAATTAATAGTAAATCAGTACGGAGTTGAGGGTAATAATAAATTAATAGCAAATAATTTTGGGGCTGAGATTAATAGTGAATTAATAGTAAATCAGTACGGAGTTAAGGGTAATAATAAATTAATAGCAAATAATTTTGGGTTTTAGATTAATAGTGAATTAATAGTAAATCAGTACGGAGTTGAGGGTAATAATAAATTAATAGCAAATAATTTTGGGGCTGAGATTAATAGTGAATTAATAGTAAATCAGTACGGAGTTGAGGGTAATAATAAATTAATAGCAAATAATTTGGGGGCTGAGATTAATAGTGAATTAATAGTAAATCAGTACGGGGTTGAGGGTAATAATAAATTAATAGCAAATAATTTTGGGGCTGAGATTAATAGAGAATTAATAGTAAATCAGTACGGAGTTGAGGGTAATAATAAATTAATAGCAAATAATTTTGGGGCTGAGATTAATAGTGAATTAATAGTAAATCAGTACGGAGTTGAGGGTAATAATAAATTAATAGCAAATAATTTTGGGGCTGAGATTAATAGTGAATTAATAGAAAATCAGTACGGAGTTGAGGGTAATAATAAATTAATAGCAAATAATTTTGGGGCTGAGATTAATAGTGAATTAATAGTAAATCAGTACGGAGTTGAGGGTAATAATAAATTAATAGCAAATAATTTTGGGGCTGAGATTAATAGAGAATTAATAGTAAATCAGTACGGAGTTGAGGGTAATAATAAATTAATAGCAAATAATTTTGGGGCTGAGATTAATAGTGAATTAATAGTAAATCAGTACGGAGTTGAGGGTAATAATAAATTAATAGCAAATAATTTTGGGGCTGAGATTAATAGTGAATTAATAGTAAATCAGTACGGAGTTGAGGGTAATAATAAATTAATAGCAAATAATTTTGGGGCTGAGATTAATAGTGAATTAATAGTAAATCAGTACGGTGTTGAGGGTAATAATTAATTAATAGCAAATAATTTTGGGGCTGAGATTAATAGTGAATTAATAGTAAATCAGTACGGAGTTGAGGGTAATAATAAATTAATAGCAAATAATTTTGGGGCTGAGATTAATAGTGAATTAATAGTAAATCAGTACGGAGTTGAGGGTAATAATAAATTAATAGCAAATAATTTTGGGGCTGAGATTAATAGTGAATTAATAGTAAATCAGTACGGAGTTGAGGGTAATAATAAATTAATAGCAAATAATTTTGGGGCTGGGATTAATAGTGAATTAATAGTAAATCAGTACGGAGTTGAGCGTAATAATAAATTAATAACAAATAATTTTGGGGCTGAGATTAATAGAGAATTAATAGTAAATCAGTACGGAGTTGAGGGTAATAATAAATTAATAGCAAATAATTTTGGGGCTGAGATTAATAGTGAATTAATAGTAAATCAGTACGGAGTTGAGGGTAATAATAAATTAATAGCAAATAATTTTGGGGCTGAGATTAATAGTGAATTAATAGTAAATCAGTACGGAGTTGAGGGTAATAATAAATTAATAGCAAATAATTTTGGGGCTGAGATTAATAGTGAATTAATACTAAATCAGTACGGAGTTGGGGGTAATAATAAATTAATAGCAAATAATTTTAGGGCTGAGATTAATAGTGAATTAATAGTAAATCAGTACGGAGTTGAGGGTAATAATAAATTAATAGCAAATAATTTTGGGGCTGAGATTAATAGAGAATTAATAGTAAATCAGTACGGAGTTGAGGGTAATAATAAATTAATAGCAAATAATTTTGGGGCTGAGATTAATAGTGAATTAATAGTAAATCAGTACGGAGTTGAGGGTAATAATAAATTAATAGCAAATAATTTTGGGGCTGAGATTAATAGTGAATTAATAGTAAATCAGTACGGAGTTGAGGGTAATAATAAATTAATAGCAAATAATTTTGGGGCTGAGATTAATAGTGAATTAATAGTAAATCAGTACGGAGTTGAGGGTAATAATAAATTAATAGCAAATAATTTTGGGGCTGAGATTAATAGTGAATTAATAGTAAATCAGTACGGAGTTGAGGGTAATAATAAATTAATAGCAAATAATTTTGGGTTTGAGATTAATAGTGAATTAATAGTAAATCAGTACGGAGTTGAGGGTAATAATAAATTAATAGCAAATAATTTTGGGGCTGAGATTAATAGTGAATTAATAGTAAATCAGTACGGAGTTGAGGGTAATAATAAATTAATAGCAAATAATTTGGGGGCTGAGATTAATAGTGAATTAATAGTAAATCAGTACGGAGTTGAGGGTAATAATAAATTAATAGCAAATAATTTTGGGGCTGAGATTAATAGTGAATTAATAGTAAATCAGTACGGAGTTGAGGGTAATAATAAATTAATAGCAAATAATTTTGGGTTTGAGATTAATAGTGAATTAATAGTAAATCAGTACGGAGTTGAGGGTAATAATAAATTAATAGCAAATAATTTTGGGGCTGAGATTAATAGTGAATTAATAGTAAATCAGTACGGAGTTGAGGGTAATAATAAATTAATAGCAAATAATTTTGGGGCTGAGATTAATAGTGAATTAATAGTAAATCAGTACGGAGTTGAGGGTAATAATAAATTAATAGCAAATAATTTTGGGGCTGAGATTAATAGAGAATTAATAGTAAATCAGTACGGAGTTGAGGGTAATAATAAATTAATAGCAAATAATTTTGGGGCTGAGATTAATAGAGAATTAATAGTAAATCAGTACGGAGTTGAGGGTAATAATAAATTAATAGCAAATAATTTTGGGGCTGAGATTAATAGTGAATTAATAGTAAATCAGTACGGAGTTGAGGGTAATAATAAATTAATAGCAAATAATTTTGGGGCTGAGATTAATAGTGAATTAATAGTAAATCAGTACGGAGTTGAGGGTAATAATAAATTAATAGCAAATAATTTTGGGTTTGAGATTAATAGTGAATTAATAGTAAATCAGTACGGAGTTGAGGGTAATAATAAATTAATAGCAAATAATTTTGGGGCTGAGATTAATAGTGAATTAATAGTAAATCAGTACGGAGTTTAGGGTAATAATAAATTAATAGCAAATAATTTTGGGGCTGAGATTAATAGTGAATTAATAGTAAATCAGTACGGAGTTGAGGGTAATAATAAATTAATAGCAAATAATTTTGGGGCTGAAATTAATAGAGAATTAATAGTAAATCAGTACGGAGTTTAGGGTAATAATAAATTAATAGCAAATAATTTTGGGGCTGAGATTAATAGTGAATTAATAATAAATCAGTACGGAGTTGAGGGTAATAATAAATTAATAGCAAATAATTATGGGTTTGAGATTAATAGTGAATTAATAGTAAATCAGTACGGAGTTGAGGGTAATAATAAATTAATAGCAAATAATTTTGGGACTGAGATTAATAGTGAATTAATAGTAAATCAGTACGGAGTTGAGGGTAATAATAAATTAATAGCAAATAATTTTGGGCTTGAGATTAATAGTGAATTAATAGTAAATCAGTACGGAGTTGAGGGTAATAATAAATTAATAGCAAATAATTTTGGGGCTGAGATTAATAGTTAATTAATAGTAAATCAGTACGGAGTTGAGGGTAATAATAAATTAATAGCAAATAATTTTGGGGCTGAGATTAATAGTGAATTAATAGTAAATCAGTACGGAGTTGAGGGTAATAATAAATCAATAGCAAATAATTTTGGGGCTGAGATTAATAGAGAATTAATAGTAAATCAGTACGGAGTGTAGGGTAATAATAAATTAATAGCAAATAATTTTGGGGCTGAGATTAATAGTGAATTAATAGTAAATCAGTACGGAGTTGAGGGTAATAATAAATTAATAGCAAATAATTTTGGGTTTGAGATTAATAGTGAATTAATAGTAAATCAGTACGGAGTTGAGGGTAATAATAAATTAATAGCAAATAATTTTGGGGCTGAGATTAATAGTGAATTAATAGTAAATCAGTACGGAGTTGGGGGTAATAATAAATTAATAGCAAATAATTTTGGGGCTTAGATTAATAGTGAATTAATAGTAAATCAGTACGGAGTTGAGGGTAATAATAAATTAATAGCAAATAATTTTGGGTTTGATATTAATAGTGAATTAATAGTAAATCATTACGGAGTTGAGGGTAATAATAAATTAATAGCAAATAATTTGGGGGCTGAGATTAATAGTGAATTAATAGTAAATCCGTACGGAGTTAAGGGTAATAATAAATTAATAGCAAATAATTTTGGGTTTGAGATTAATAGAGAATTAATAGTAAATCAGTACGGAGTTGAGGGTAATAATAAATTAATAGCAAATAATTTTGGGGCTGAGATTAATAGTGAATTAATAGTAAATCAGTACGGAGTTGAGGGTAATAATAAATTAATAGCAAATAATTTTGGGGCTGAGATTAATAGTGAATTAATAGTAAATCAGTACGGAGTTGAGGGTAATAATAAATTAATAGCAAATAATTTTGGGGCTGAAATTAATAGAGAATTAATAGTAAATCAGTACGGAGTTGAGGGTAATAATAAATTAATAGCAAATAATTTTGGGGCTGAGATTAATAGTGAATTAATAGTAAATCAGTACGGAGTTGAGGGTAATAATAAATTAATAGCAAATAATTATTGGTTTGAGATTAATAGTGAATTAATAGTAAATCAGTACGGAGTTGAGGGTAATAATAAATTAATAGCAAATAATTTGGGGACTTAGATTAATAGTGAATTAATAGTAAATCAGTACGGAGTTGAGGGTAATAATAAATTAATAGCAAATAATTTTGGGCTTGAGATTAATAGTGAATTAATAGTAAATCAGTACGGAGTTGAGGGTAATAATAAATTAATAGCAAATAATTTTGGGGCTGAGATTAATAGTGAATTAATAGTAAATCAGTACGGAGTTGAGGGTAATAATAAATTAATAGCAAATAATTTTGGGTTTGAGATTAATAGTGAATTAATAGTAAATCAGTACGGAGTTGAGGGTAATAACAAACCAATAGCAAATAATTTTGGGGCTGAGATTAATAGAGAATTAATAGTAAATCAGTACGGAGTTGAGGGTAATAATAAATTAATAGCAAATAATTTTGGGGCTGAGATTAATAGTGAATTAATAGTAAATCAGTACGGAGTTGAGGGTAATAATAAATTAATAGCAAATAATTTTGGGTTTGAGATTAATAGTGAATTAATAGTAAATCAGTACGGAGTTGAGGGTAATAATAAATTAATAGCAAATAATTTTGGGGCTGAGATTAATAGTGAATTAATAGTAAATCAGTACGGAGTTGGGGGTAATAATAAATTAATAGCAAATAATTTTGGGGCTTAGATTAATAGTTAATTAATAGTAAATCAGTACGGAGTTGAGGGTAATAATAAATTAATAGCAAATAATTTTGGGTTTGATATTAATAGTGAATTAATAGTAAATCATTACGGAGTTGAGGGTAATAATAAATTAATAGCAAATAATTTTGGGGCTGAGATTAATAGTGAATTAATAGTTAATCAGTACGGAGTTGAGGGTAATAATAAATGAATAGCAAATAATTTTGGGGCTGAGATTAATAGTGAATTAATAGTAAATCAGTACGGAGTTGAGGGTAATAAAAAATTAACAGCAAATAATTTTGGGGCTGAGATTAATAGAGAATTAATAGTAAATCAGTACGGAGTTGAGGGTGATAATAAATTAATAGAAAATAATTTTGGGTTTGAGATTAATAGTGAATTAATAGTAAATCAGTACGGAGTTAAGGGTAATAATAAATTAATAGCAAATAATTTTGGGTTTGAGATTAATAATGAATTAATACTAAATCAGTACGGAGTTCAGGGTAATAATAAATTAATAGCAAATAATTTTGGGGCTGAGATTAATAGTGAATTAATAGTAAATCAGTACGGTGTTGAGGGTAATAATAAATTAATAGCAAATAATTTTGGGTTTGAGATTAATAGTGAATTAATAGTAAATCAGTACGGAGTTGAGGGTAATAATAAATTAATAGCAAATAATTTTGGGGCTGAGATTAATAGTGAATTAATAGTAAATCAGTACGGAGTTGAGGGTAATAATAAATTAATAGCAAATAATTTTGGGGCTGAGATTAATAGAGAATTAATAGTAAATCAGTACGGAGTTGAGGGTAATAATTAATTAATAGCAAATAATTTTGGGGCTGAGATTAATAGTGAATTAATAGTAAATCAGTACGGAGTTGAGGGTAATAATAAATTAATAGCAAATAATTTTGGGGCTGAGATTAATAGTGAATTAATAGTAAATCAGTACGGAGTTGAGGGTAATAATAAATTAATAGCAAATAATGTTGGGCTTGAGATTAATAGAGAATTAATTAATCTATTATATCCATAAAAGTGAAATTGTCTGTGTGTGTATAAACTACTCTGTAAACGTTTTATCTGGGCTGACGTTATCTATCTGATAGTCAGGGACCTGAGCCTTGGATTAACCACTAAGGAGGCTGTCCTATCAGCAGGTGCACAGTACTGGGGTTGCTGTATTGCAATTTGGTGAATAGATCTGAACCATGCAGTGCTTCGGGTGGGGCATCTCAATGCCATATTAGTGGGTATTTGTTATGGCTTCCCTTTTTTATGTGCTACAAAAGAGATGTCTTCATGTCTATTTCCCGCTTACTTTCCTTCTCTGCCCTGTTTCAAGCAAGTCTGTCAACTTAGTCCACAAATACCAAAACTCGATGAAAAGTTTCAATAAAAAATGCACGATTAAAACTGAATCTCCAACTTCTAACGCAGACCCCCCACTACCATGTCTCCTTCTCGAACATCAGGGGTCTAGGTTCTAACCTTTCAGAGGTTGAAACCCAATTACAGGAGAATAAACCAGTCATTTTTTTCTAAGCGAAACTGACATTGGACCATTTCCCTAGATGAGTTCGTGATTAAAGAATACTCTAACTTAACTTCCAAATCTGACCCCCAAGATCGCCATGGGCATGGAATATCTGCCTATATAAAAGATGGCTTTCCATGTGGTAGGGACATCTTCAGAAAAGATCCTAACTTACCCTATATGTGCTTGCGGGTTGCAGTTGCTCAAACTACTGCATTTAAAAGCATATTTGAGAAAATTGACCACGTGCTATCTGCTCATCCTTCAGCTAATATGCATGTCTGTGGAGACTTCAATGTTCACAATGGGGAATGGTTAAATCACGCAAACAAGACCGATGATGAGGGGAGGTTCTATCATGATTTCTCCATTGCTTAAGACCTCACTCAGATTGTTCACGATCCCACCCATGTGCCCGATACTGACGGCCAGTATGCAAGTCTCCTAGACCTTTTTCTAACAACTTGCCCCGAACTGTGTTCAGCTTTCTTTCTTTCTCAACTTGGATCTTCCAACCACTCTGTTGTATCAGTTAAGATAATAATGAAATGTAATAAGTCCCCAGATGTACCTCTCTATCGTACAGTATATCGATACTCTATGGCTGACTGGGATAGCTTCCGCACATTTATATCAGATCTACCTCTGCGTTCCATGTTTAGTATCAGACCTGACGGAATGGTTAATTATAGGTATAGACCGTTTAATACCTTCGAAAAATTTCCAGCAGAAACCTAACAGCCAGCGATGGTTCTCTCCAGAATGTGCTGCTGCCATTGCTCACCGAAATCACCTTTTCCATTACTTCAAACGTAATAGATATACTGAGATTAAAGCCGCTTTCAGGACTGCCAGCAACCACTGTAAAAATGTAATAAGAAACGCAAGAGAATTGTATGCTCACTCCGTCATGTCCAAAGCAGCTGAGCAGCGGCTTGGTTCCCATCAGTTCTTGCAAATAGTAAACAGAATCCTAAACAGAAGAGTGTGTTCTATCCCAATCATCACTAATAGTCCTGCAGCTAATTCTACCCTTTGCGACCAAGGCCGCCAACCCCCAATATTTCCACTTGCATCAGAAAACACGCTATGTGATATAAAAATATCTGTACGTGATTCCAGTAAAGCAACCGGTTCTGATGGTATTCCAATTATAGTACTCAAAAGACTTCAACCAGAACTTGCTCCCATCCTTACAAAACTATTTAAACGTTGTCGTAAGGAGAATTGCTTCCCGTCACCCTGGAAATCTCATCAGTATGCCCAGTATTCAAGAATTCAGGTGATCGCTCATCTCCCTCTCAGTACAGACCAATAAGTCCCCTGTGCGTCATGAGTAAGTTGTCGGAATCTGTGTTAAATAGAGAAGTAATCAACCACCTCAGCAAAAATAACCTTCTTAGTGACACGCAATATGGTTTCCTTTCTGCTAGATCTACAGCAGATGTGCTTACAGTTATATCTCATAGGATTAGCGAATCTCTCGACGGAGGCTATATTTCTAGGGCAATTGCTCTTGACATATCAAAGGCTTTTGATAGAGTATGGCATAAAGGTTTACTACGGTATAGCTGGAAATGTCTTCTCAATTATTTAATCATTTCTCTCTGATAGGTTCATAAGAGTAGTGGTTGATGGGCAGAAATCAGAAGCTCACAGGGGTCCATCCTGGGCCCAAATGTCTTCCTCATCTACATTAATGATCTTCCAACTCACATCCTTAAATCATTCGTAGACATGTATGCTGATGACACGACTATCTATGGTAACACATCTCCGATTCTCTCTCCTCTGATCTTGAGCAAGTGGTACCATGAGGAAAGAGGTGGCTTGTTACCAAGCTTTTATCTTTACATCATCAACGCTCTGATCTCCGTCTGGCATCAATTGAAATGAATGGCTCTCGTCTTGGGGAGGTCTCATGTTTTGACAAACTTCTGGGCTTGATCTTTACTCCTGGTTTTAAATGGAACACATACATTAAATCCGTTGCCAAGGCCACTGGAAAAATGGTGGGGTCCTTCTATCGATCGAGTAGATATATCACTGCGGATGCAATTCTCTATCTATATAAGAGCCAGGTACGTCCAAGGATGGAGTACTGTTGTCACATCTGGACAGGAGCTGCTAGAAAGGACTTATTTTGCTTGATTGAGTTCAGAATAGACTTCGTAGCCTCGCTGCGGTCTACCAAATTACTTTTTAATTTTTTACTCTAAACATTTGAAATTTTACATAAAGTGTATTCAAACATAGAGCAAGATTTTAAACCAGTTTTTGGCCGGCAATTTGCCTGCTATGGCGTCAAAGTTCAAAAGAGTTTACCATTGTAGACTCTATCAAACTCCTCCGTCAATTTTGAGTCTAAACACTTGAAATTTTAGATATAGGTTACCTGAATATCAGTCAAACGTTTTAATGTACATATATATATATATATATATATATATATATATATATATATATATATATATATATATATATACATGCACATACATTTATGAAGAGTACATAGTCCGACCAAACTGCGAGTATATATATATATATATATATATATATATATATATATATATATATACTAGCATTATAGCCCGGCGTTGCCCGGGTGTTTGGATGTCTGTGTTGAGCAAAAGAAAAAAAAGTGGTAGTAGGAAGGCAGGGTCGTTCCCGTTCCGCAAAGGAGGAAAAGAACGGGGTAAAACCTAACGTTTATGCTGTTACGACCACCGCCAAACCGGAAGTCACATTTTTTAAAATTAAGGCTAGACAATCTAAAGGAGAGGATAACTTTCAAAAATATCGGCGAAAAAAGTAACCCCCCTGTAGAAAAGTGCTAGTTTAAGGGGAAGATATCAATGTTTTTAGCCAATTTTTCGATATTTTTCGTGTGAAAGGTCGAATTTAAAACAATACTGATCTTGTTAAAATCCGTCGCCTCTAATTAAAGTTTAAAGCAGACATGCAAACAGACATACTTACATACATTTATATATTGGTAACTAAAAATTTTCGACCCGAACTGATGAAAAGGCTTGTCCTATCTCTGAATACCCTTTATGTAAAATTTCAAATATTTAGATCAGAAATTGTCTGAGTAATTTGGAAGAGACCGCAGAGATCAATTACTTTTTTTAAATTTGACCCCTATTATGACCCCTTAAAATTCATTGTTTTGGGTTCACATTAAGGTATTAAGTTACATCCATGTCCAAGGAACCTATATCTAAAATTTCAAGTGCGTAGACCCAAAATTGTCCGAGGAGTTTTGTAGAATTCTCAAAGGTCAAATCGTTGAACTTTGACCCCTTAATCGCCAAATTTCTGGCCAAAAACCAATCACATCGATTTTCCAAAATCTCAGTACCCAGTATATCTAATTTCGAGTGTGTAGACTAAAAATTGGAAGGGTTGCGTAGGGAAATGTACGCAGACACACAGACAGACACACAGAACGTTCACTTATATATATATATATATATAACAGTATAAGGAGATATAGAATATGTATAGATATCCAGTATTTGTTTCAACAGTTCTCCATATATGAGTAGAGATAGGTAGTATTTTATGAAAGTATACCACTATAAACATAAACATAATTCCAAATTGTAATTCATAACGCCCAAGTTTTCTGATGCCTTGTTTGGAATGAACAAGAGTAAAAAGGAAGTTATTGTTAAATTCAATGGCGCATGTAGCCCAAATGTGTCTTCTGGCACTAATGTCGAATGGCGTGTTTGCGGTGGCGGGTTTCTGGAATTGCTAGCTCCTATTAGTTATTTGCTCATTTACTGGGGTGTGTTTGATTTTAAAGCCCTCGCGCACACACACGACCACACACACGCACACACACACACACACAATATAATAAAGCGAAAAAAAGGAAAAATTAAAATTTACAATTCGAAAAAAGTTACCAAGAAATGGTACATTTCCATTTTTGTTTTATTTCGTTTTATTTCGTCCCTCTCATATTATAGATGAGGCGTAGGTGCATATCGGCTTCTTTCGAAAACAACTGCACCTGCTTCGTATATAAGAACGCCACACACATACATCACAGACACACAAACACACACACACACAAACACAACCCCCCACACATATATATATATATATATATATATATATAGAGAGAGAGAGAGAGAGAGAGATAGAGAGAGAGAGTGTGTGTGTGTATGTTTATTATTAAAATTAATGGTTAATTTTGGCGTCACCTGTATAAACCTATATTATATATTTTTTCTGTTTGTCTTCATAAGCTTAGGTAGTAACGTCAAGAGAAAAAAAGAAAATCGCAAGTTAAACGTTTTGGTTTCGATTCTCAGTCGTGTACACGATTCACATTTAAAATATTTTTAAATCATTACTATATATTGAGTCCAATATAATATAATAAAAAATACGAAATCTGGAATCTGCATTAATCAAATTATCATTAAGCGTATTTTACGTCCGGGCGATGCCGTGAGGTCTTCTAGTATATATATATATATATATATATATATATATATATATATATATATATATATATATAACTACTTCATTTACTCACATAAAATTAATATACGAAAGTATAAATTTATGCGTGAACATTAAGTAATTACTTCAAAAGTGCTCAATACGTAGGTAGAGCTAGTAAGTAAGTTATAAAATATATATGGCGATTAAGCTACACTTAATCTTTCGCGTTTCATCCACTCTATGACTCCTCAGGCTTATGCGCGAATTTTGTGGTTGTCTGCCGTTTTTATATACGCACCTTCTATTGAGATTTTAGTTAGTCAATCAGCTTTCTAGTATCCACCGCGCCCTTCTTATCAGCCAATCGCCATATATATTTTATAACTTACTATATATATATGTGTGTGTAGAGAGAGAGAGAGAGAGAGAGAGAGAGAGAGAGAGAGGGGGGGGGGTTATCAAAATTAATGGTTAATTTTGGCATCAGCTGTATAAACCAATATTATAGTCGGTCTTCATAAGCTCAGGCAATTACGTTAAGAGAAAAAAAAGGAAATCGCAAGCTAAACGTTTTGGTTTACATTCTCGGTCACGTACACGATTCATAGTAAAAAGAAAACTTTTTTAAATCATTACTATATATTGAGTCCAATATAATATAATAAAATATACGAAATCTGCATTAATCAAAATATAATTTAAGCGTATTTTACGTCCGGGCAATGCCGTGAGGTCTTCTAGTGTACATATATATATATATATATATATATATATAGAGAGAGAGAGAGAAAGAGAGAGAGAGAGAGAGGCATCAAAATTAATGGTTAATTTTTAGTATAATCTGCATAAATTTATATTATATATATTTTGCCTTTCTGTCAGTCTGTCTGTTCCATCTTTTCTTAGAAACAACTGGGTCAATCTGACTGAAATTTTGTTAGACCTTTTATTATGAAATTTCGTATGAATATTTCTTATTATTTTTTAAGGTGCAATAAACTAAGTATAATGGTATCCGCTCAATGCACATTTAAGGATTTAGTAGTGATTTGTCAACACAATACCACACTTACTCCTGAAGTTTTCTCGAAAACTACCGAGTTCATCTGATTCAAATTTCAGGTTCATATTTGTTATTATTATGTATAGCGAACTAAGTATTATGGTATCAGTTCAATAAACAGGCAAAAATTAAGAGCATATAAACATAAGTTCAGTTTGGTAACTTTACACTAATTTAGCATCGTGCTACTCTGAAATACAAAGGTAGTTCCAGAAGTCAAGCAATCTATTTTTTAACTTAAAAAGTTACAGCGCTACGAAGACGAGAGTGATATCATTCAAACGAGTTACCTTTTGTACCCTATAATCTATCTTTCTTCATAGTCACTACCCCAATGCAGTTTCCAGAAAGTCAATGAAGTATCTCTGCTTCTTATGCATATCCATGACAGGGGGTTGCTTTTTTAGAGCCTCATACGGTCAATATCTGCTACAGAGAGATGGAATTTCATATCATGGATGCATAAGTTCACATATTATGGAATGTGTAATCTACTCTGCTCCATTCGAACGGAATAAAAAATAGGAGGCATTACTTTAGGAACGCTCATCGTATTTGACATTTAAAGGTTGCGGTTCTACCCATTTATGACAATTTTCAAATTTCCATAGAAACTGAAATTTGGAGAATATTTATAAATTGATAAATGACATCGTTAACATATCTATCTATCTATCTATCTATCTATCTATTCAACTATTGTATAAAAACATTGTGTTACTTGTGTCCGTGTGTCTGTGAATTCGTTTCCAATCGACTCAAAAACAATTGGAGATTTCACATGATGATAATTCATGTGCCTGGCAGTGTTCTGAGATAGGTTTTGTGCCGCCGGAATGTCTTCGATAAGTATAGATAATCGAAATAATCTAATGAATGAATGAACTTGCGATTTTGACCAAATTTAACATCGTACACAGCTTAATATCGCAATTATATTTGAAAAGTTTTATTACCACACAACCTGAAAGGCCAACATATAAAATCAACAGCAGAATATAAAATCAACAGCAGAATATAAATATCAACTGTAGGTTCTTTGATATAACAAGGGCGCGTTTGAAATTAATGTTTCTTTTTAGAGCACGATTAAAGCTTGGTGTTATGTAATGGATGGCTGGAACCATCCGATACATACTGAAAAGAAAAATCTTCTTTAATAAAAGATTTAAAAGAGTGGGCATCGAATAATCGATTGTCCACCAGTTGAAAAGAGAAAGTGCCTACGTCATAAACAGAGAAATCGGACGACGATTTTTTTGTTTACAAAACAAAGAAACGTGACATTCCTCGTAAGCTCTGGAAGTACAGATATTGGCATGAGTGGTAAATTCACGTGTCGGTCAGCTGAAGATAAATCGGACGATGGTCCGAGGTCAGGAACCGGCAAAGAAATTGTCAAAACGTGACTAAAGAACGCATGTTCTATTATCCATCAGCTGATTGACAGATCGCGTGGATAGGAAAAAAACCAAGCGACAAAAATGCCAATAAAAACGGTGATGTTTGGAATCTAAGGAGAAGAAGCAGAGAGCTAGCAGAGAGAGGAGAAACAAGGGACAGCACGTGTTGCTGAAGACCGGATCGTTGAAACGTCATTTCCCTCCTCAGAACACTGTGAGAAGACTGTTACCATCGCGGTGAACTTCAAAACCACCAAAAGAAAAAAAGACGAACTGTTTAAATTGTAAATCTGTATAATATTGTGAAAATATAATTTTATACAAAAACAAACGCAATTGTGACTTACGTCTTTTAATGCATATTTTTAAGTTACGGCTGATCGTTCTAAGTTGTCAACCGATTTGTTTTCAGGTTCAACGTTGTTATGACATTTTTTGACAATTGACGAGAGGCAATATAAGGACAAATTGCTAGTCTAAGGTGAGATAAATCACTAGTCTTAACTCGTTGTCATGACAACCGCTTAGTAAACAGGTGAAACCCCGGACGGTCGACGTAATTAAAACTGCTATGTGCCACAGCCAGGGGGTCCTACGCACTACTACGATTCCCAACCTGGGGGCCACACCACAATACAACATAGGCACTTGACTTTTTATTTTATTTTTTTATTACATTTTCACCCCAAACAAGGAAAATTGCCACTTTGGTGTAGGGGGCTACTATCAGGGGCAACAACTACTGGGGTACTATGTAGGGATTTGGGCAGCAAGGTGTCGGTTCACGTTACACTTGAACTTCTGCACGTCAGTACTGTTGGGAAGCAGGGACCTGGAATGGAATTCCAGACTCTAGCAGTTCTGGGGAAGAAACTATTGGAGTAAAAAGATCTTTTACATCTAGGGATCTCTACAGTGTGGGGGTGGGATTTAGCAGCCTGTCGGGTTTGTCGAGGGTGCTCACGTCGTGGGGGCACAAGTGATTGCAGTTCGTCAGAGCATTCACCACTAAAATACTTGTAGAAAAGGCAGAGGGATGCAACATTTCGTCGATGGGACAGAGGCTGAAGCTTAGATGCCAGTTCAGGGCCTATCAGGTTTGCGACTCTCTTTTGAACCTTGTCAAGGAGCGAGAGACTAGTAGCAGATGCACCAGCCCAGATGTGGCAGCAATACTCCATACATGGGCGAATGGTGGCCTTATAGAGGTACAGGATACTTTCGGGTGTTAGTAGTTTTCTAGCACGGTAGAGAGAGCCCACTTTTCTTGCAGCGGCCCTGGCAATGCCTTCAATGTAATTGTTCCAACTCATGTTTCCTGTGAACGTTAGGCCAAGGAGTTTGAAAGATGTACTCTCAGATAAAGAGTCGTTGGCCATTTCTATGGGTGGTAGAGAGGGTTTCTTGTAATTATTGAATGAAACTAGTTTAGTCTTGGCAGCATTGAACGCGACCAACCACTTTTGTCCCCATTCCACTACAGATTGGAGGTCTTCCTCTAGTGTTTCTGCCATTTCTTTAGAAATGTGTTCATTCGTCTTCCTGTCGTGCCTGCCATAGAGTGTAGTGTCATCAGCATATATACCCATCTCAGAGGCAATGTTGTCGGGGAGGTCATTTATGAATATCAGGAACAATAGAGGTCCAAGGATAGAACCCTGGGCACCCCAGCATTTATATCATATTGTTTAGATGTACGACCGTCGAGGACAACCTGGATTTTTCTCTTATCTAAGAAGGATTTAATTATGTTAAGTATTCTACCAGTGATACCGTATGATCTGATTTTACTGAGGAGACCCTCATGCCATACCCTGTCAAAAGCCTTAGATATATCTAGAGCTACCGCTCTGCCCTCCCCCGCTTTGTCCAGTGAATGGTATATACGTTCAGAGATCACAGTTAGGATGTCTGCTGTGGAACGGGCTTGTCTAAATCCATATTGTTTGTCAGTCAGTAGTTTAGCATCTGTAAGATGATGGACTAGAGCATGGTTAATTATGGTCTCAAATATTTTGGCGAAAAGTGGGAGGAGGCTAATGGAGCGATAATTTGATGGGTCTGTCCTTTCGCCAGAATTCTTGAATACTGGTACAACAGAAGCAGTTTTCCTACAGCCCGGAAAGCAAGCTTCATTAAGGCATTTGTTGTAGAGTTTGGAGAGAACTGAAGCTACTTCGGCTGAGCACTTTTTTAATAGCACAGCTGGGATAAGATCGGGTCCACATGCTTTTGAGGTGTCAAGGTTTTTTATGATAGCATTCACCTGAGCAGAGGTGGTTTTCAGATCGTCTAGTGTGGCGTCTGTCCGCATAGGAAAGTCAGGTAGGGGGTGGTTGGAAGGGTTCAGTGTGGAGTTTGAGGCAAACCGACTGGCAAGCATGTTAGCCTTGTCGGTTGCTGAGGAGACAACCTCGTGATTGTTGGTTAGTGGGGGAATTGTTGATTGCCCATTATTTACTACACTGTTGTAGATTTTCCAGAAGTCTCGAGTTCCTAGTTTTTGTGCTTCGATGCGCTTTTTAGTGGTTTCCGTAAATTCTCTCTTAGCTGTCGCTATTTCTTTCTTAACGTTACTTCTAGCTTCTATATACTTCAGTCTGTTTGAACTGGACTTATGTCGGTTAAACCTACGGTATGCATGCTGCTTTTGAGCAATGGCAGTTGCACAAGTCGACGTAAACCATTGGGGAGAGTGGGTCTTACTATAAAATTTCCGCATGGGAACATGCGCTTCGATTGCAGTTTTGAACCAGTCAGTAGTCTCGTTTGCACATTGTTCAGCAGGGAAAGAGAAAATATTTTTCCATGGAGCATCTCTAATTAGTTCCCTGATGTCTTCCCAGTCAGCCTTATTATAATATCTCGTTGTTTTGAGCACTGGCTCTTCAGTTTTGGGTCTAGAGTTTAGGGCGATTTCAACCATTATCACTGCATGATCAGCGTTCCCGAGTGGGCTGTGGGCCTTCGTTATGCAGTCATCGGGAACTGTGGTCAAAAACAGACCTAGAAGTGATGCGTGTTGTTCTTCCTGGTCAGGGAAACGGGTTGGAAACGTAACAATTTGTGATAGGGAGTGAGATATAGTGAAGCTATGTGTTGTGCTGCCCGCTGCATCTGTGTGAGTAGAGAATCCAAGCCAGTTTTTGTGGTGGACATTAAAGTCACCAAATACATGTATTTGTGCGCTAGTGTCGAGGGACAGTGCCGTGTCTATGCTGTCAGATACTTTGTTTATTATGGAGCAGTCCTGAGTCGAGGGAGAGCGGTAGAGAAAATAATAGTAGCTAATATAATGTTGCATGTTTAGTCTAAAGCACATAAAGGCTTGATCATCTGTTTCTAGGTTTGTTTCTCTAGTCAAGGGAAGGGTATTACGAATGTAAACTCCAAGTCCGTGCATATGTCTGTCAGAGTCCTTACGGCAGAGTGGGAGATATCCAGGCATGTTAAAGTGGTTAGAGGGAATGGAGGAGTGTAGGTTAGTCTCACTTAGTGCTAAGATATCCGGGGTATTTGTTAAGAGAAATGCTTCAACATCAGCTAAGTTAGTTCTAAGCCCACGGATATTTGTGAATGAGAGCCTCAAGGGAGGAGGAAAGTTGAATTTGTTTGTCCCTAATCCTGGTTTAAGCTTATTTTTAGATTGTACTGTCGTCAAATTTTTTGTTAAGAGTTTCGGTAAGGGGGTGCTAAACAAGAGAAAGTAAGCTACATACATAAATAATTTTATACAATGTATAGTAGGTTCTCTACAATGCAATGCAGTCTACAAGATGTTGTAATTTTAGTCATTGCGAGAGGCATGTGAAAATACCTATGTTAAATCGTGATGGGTCTCCAGCTAGAACAAGTAATCGATAGATTTGATTGAAAAATTGGCTATTCGATCGATTTCGTTAACCAAAAAAACTATGCGAGTGTGAAACATTCGTTAATCATGATTCAATCCCGGGCAACGTCCAGTCACCCCTCTAGTATAAAAATAATCAAATGTATCTAAATTTCCACAAAGGGTATCTAACCTCTTTCTGCCTCATTTTAAAAAAGGACTTAAACTAAATGCAGCCCACATTACCTACATAAGCTCCACTACTCTAAAATTCATAACGATCGATTACTTACTTTGATAGTGAATCCTACATACATACACACACACACACATATATATATATATATATATATATATATATATATATATACTAGCATGGGTGCCCGGCGTTGCCTGGATGTTTTGAGGTGTATTCTGAGCAAAAAAACTGGTCAATTTTTTCAACTTTGACCCCTATTATTACCCCTTAAAATCTAAATTTATTGTTTATGGCTCTAATCAAGTTATTAAGTTAGATCCATGTCCAAGGAATCTATATCTAAAATTTCAGGTGTTTAGACTCAAAATTGTAGGAGGAGTTTTGGTAGAATTCTTAAAGGTCAAATCGCTAAACTTTGACCCCTTAATCGCCAAATTTCTGGCCAAAAACCGATCACATCGATTTTCCCGAATCTCAGTACCATGTATATCAAATTTAGAGTCATGTAGCTAAAAATTGACAGAGTTATTGCGTAGGGAAATGTACACAGACACACCCACAGACACGCAGACAGACACTTTCACTTTTATACTAGCATGTGTGCCCGGCGTTGCCCGGATGTTTGGAGGTGTATGCTGAGAAAAAAAAAATAAACGGAAATTTTTTTAACTTTGACCCCTACTATTAGGCCCCCTTAATATTTATTGTTTTAAGCTCAAATCAAGTTATTAAGTTAGATCCATGTCCAAGGAACCAATATCTAAAATGTCTAGTGTTTAGACCCAAAATTGTCGAAGGAGTTTGGTAGAGTTCTCAAATGTCAAATCGTTGAAATTTGACCCCTTAACAGCGGAATTTCTGGCCGAACCCAGATCACATCGATTTTCCCAAATCTCAGTAACCTGTATATCAAATTTCGAGTGTGTATACTAAAAATTGACAGAGTTATTGCGTAGGGAAATGTACACAGACACACAGACAGACACACAGACACGTTCACTTTAAGAGATATATAGATAGATAGATAATTTGAGGTTGCTATTTTTCAACGGTACTGTAACCAGTGAAATATAACGAGGTTAATACAAGAGTGGTCAATACGGAAGTAGAGCAAGTTACATTTTCAATTTTTCTTTACATAAGGAGTAATGTGTTGCTACACCATCATGAGCATGGTTCAGTCTTCATGTATTTCGTAACTAGAGACCTCTACAGGCAACAACGTTTATTTTCGAAATTCTTAACGATTCCGCTTTTGAAACTAAGCATTGTTTTTTGTTTTTTTACACAGTGATCACCACTTATCAAGGCCCGGAAGCCACTCAGGGATAAGGGTTATTGCAAGTACATTATGTTAGTGTGGAGATTTGATAAAGTGTTTCCTTAAGGGGGCGGTTCATTAGAAATTTGTTAACGTTGGACTTGAAGACATCCAAGTTGTACTCCAGTGGGAAGCAGGTGTGCAGTTCTAAGAAAGAAGCTTTGTTCATTGAATCCACGTTTTGATTTAGGCACAGATAAAGAGTGGGGGAAATTTATCACAGTAGATTCAGCTAGACGGGTGTTTTTCGTGAAGGATTGGCGAGGGGGGACCAGAGATTGGAGTTCAGACGATCACCTGCCATGGAAATAACGATAAAACAAGGATAGGCTCGCAACGTCTCTTCTGTGGGAGAGAGGTTGCAGGGTAGAGAAAAGGGCATCCCCCACTAAGCCAGGAAGTCTATTTTGTACTCTGTCAAGGCAGGATAGGCTGTTTTTAGCAGCTCCTGCCCAGATATGGTAACAGTATTCTATCCTTGGACGTACTTGGCTTTTATATAGATAGAGAATTGCATCAGTAGTGAGATATCTTCTGGAGCGGTAGAAGGATCCCACCATCTTTCCAGCGACCTTGGCAACAGGCTTGATGTACGTTTCCATTTCAGATCAGGAGTAAAGGTCAAACCCAGAAGCTTGTCAAAACACGGGGTCTCACCCAGACGAGAAGTTGCCCGAAGTTACTAAATACTAGAGGGCTGAAACATGCTCATGGCGGTGTAGCAACGAATCGCTGCTTATGTAAAGACGAATTATATATATATATATATATATATATATATATATATATATATATATATATATATAACAATTCTCTATTCTTTTCTTTTTCCATTCTTTCTCTCTCCTGTTCTTTTCCTTTATTTTCTTTTTCTTACTCCGCCTCTGAATTCTCCTTCAGTTCCTTCTCCCAGTCTTTTCCTCTTCCTCCTCCCCCCTTTTCTTAATGAATATACAATCGGATGTAACTTCTCATTTGATATGTTATTTTCGCGTTGAACGTATTTGTCAATGAGATCGGGCTAAGTGTGTTTTCTTTTTTTTAGTTTTATTATGTTCTACTACGAAAAAGCTTTCCCACTTAAGAAATAGCTATATTCTGTATTGATGCTTTGTATATATATATATATATATATATATATATATATATATATATATATATATGCATATATATAGTAATTTATAAAATATATATGGCGATTAAGCTACACTGGATATTCCGCGTTTCATCCACTCTAGGACTCTTCAGGCTTATGCGCGATTTCTGTAGTTGTTTATCTTTTTTGAAGAGTCCTAGAGTGGATAAAACGCGGAATATTTAGCTTAATCGCCATATACATTTTATAACTTACTAACTAGCTCTACCTACATATTGAGTGAGCACTTTTAAGTAAATACTTAAAGGTTACCCATAAATCTATACTTTCGGATATTAATTTTATGGGAGTAAATTAAGTATTTATATATATATATATATATATATATATATATATATGTGTGTGTGTGTGTGTGTGTGTGTGTGTATTAAATCCCTGAAACAGTGTTTCATGGTAAACAACTGATGATCCCTTAAAATCTAAATTATTACTGGTACTATAGTGAATTCGAGAGAGAGCAAGTTGATGCAGTGATTGCAGGTGATTTAATGACTTACTGACTAAATAGTTTTTTAACGAATGATAAAAAATAATAGTTTTGTTTTTTGTATGGTTTTACGGGTTACAAACTTCCAAGGGTCTATATATGAGAAATACATTTTAGTGTCTGAAGAGTAGATATATTTGGAATATTTTAAAATAATATAATATTAAAATTTTTCCAAACGGTTACGAAACAATTGTAACACATAAGGATGTACTTATTTTTTTTTGTTGCTTTGGCTTTTCAAATGTATTATATATATATATATATATATATATATATATATATATATATATATATATATATATGGTCGGGGTAATACACCAATACACATACATAAATATATGAAAGTGTTATATGATGCGTATGTCTATGCTCCGTGACTTATTATATCGTTCGGTTGACATACCTTCATGCCATCTGCCAAAACCGATGTGGGTTATTCGGTCGCGCCCAACTCCTTTCCAAATAACCTGCTTTGGTCTCCAAGATTCCAACAAGAAGGAAATCTTTGCTATTTATGCCTGATATTTTCATTTCATATTTATTTCTTATTCCATCGCAATTTTCAAACATTCTCTCAGCCAGAACAATAACTAGCCACCCTGAAATTATTTCTTGGCATAGTTTGCCCATTTGTTCACAGCAAAATGCAATAAATTAAGTATTCATATAAAAGAATTTTATAGTTCTGGAGCCACAAAATCTATATAATATCCTAAGATAATTTCATGTTTCTGTGTAATTATCTGACTATCTTCTTTTTTTTAAAGTTACAGTTATTTTTTTGTACAAATATTACTACTTTAATTAGAAGGATTGGAGACATTGATTGGTAATAATTATCTATATTAAATATAATAGAATTAATTTTTTTTCTGTAATGTTTAGGAACCAAATTATTAGATTACTAGCGTTGTGGTTGTGGGGGACGCCCGGCTTTGCCCGGTCGTAAAACAAGCTTAAACATGATATTTTTTTTGTTGAGATTTCGCATATATTATTTTAGAGTTGTGATTTCAAAAGTAAAAAAAAAAAAAATATTTGGATGTCATCCACTAGAATTGAAACCGAAAGCGAAATGCAGCATTCAAAGCAGGTGACGTTACTACTGTACTAACGTGACACGCATATGAAATGATTCAAAATAAACTAAAATGAATGTACAAAATGTATAACGATTATTTCAATTTTGACCCCTTTTGGACCCCTTAAAACCTACTTTAATGGGCTAAAGACCTATAAAAGCACTGCCCATAAATATCCAATTATTTGAGGCCCCTAGCGTGGCTCTGCAACTTTTAGTTTTGAAAGAACTAGATTTTGAAAATATATACACAGACAGACAAACACACAACAGAAATAGTGAATTTTATAAATTGATAGATGTGTAGGTTGCAAACTTAAGGGGCGATTAGAATATAAAGAAAATTAATATATATATATATATACATATATATATATATATATATATATATATATATATATATATATATATAAGTAGGTTGTAGTTTGCTTGAAGCATTGTTGAAGAAAATTATAAGGTAAAATTAAAAGCCAAGAACAATGCGAGATTTTTTTATAGAGTAAAATTAAATGCAAACAAAAGAAATAAATTTATTTTTTTGTTGTTGTTTGTTTTTTTCTTTTTCACACAAATTTTAACTCTAAACAACAGTAATTTTTTTTCTGTTGTATTCAATGGTGTTATAAATCTCAATATATTTCAGACTTATTAGTCCTTTTTCAAGAGAAGACAGCGGAAGAGTGTTCAAAATTGGAAAAGTAGCCGCAGAGAGTTTGCCACGTGATACCGCGAAATATAGAACAAAAAATGACGTTAGGAGAACGTTAAAATAAATTAGTTGATGTTTGAAATACTTGTTGCGTTTGTGAATCAAGGGAGATGACTATTCAAGCAAGGTTTTTTTGTTTTTTTTAATTATTGTTTTTCTTATGTTTTAAACTTATATTATAAAAGCGGAGCTCAATTCCAGTCTATTGTTTAGTGTGGGAGTATTTTTTGAAATAATTAAAGATTCGAGGATACGAAGTTGACCTACGTTTCTTGAAGAAGCAAGGATGTTGATGTGAAAATCAAGAAGCAAGGATGTTGATTTATATTATCATTGCTTAGATATATATTGCTTAGGTATAGATTGCTAAGTTATATATTATTTAGGTGTGTATTGCTTAGGTATATATTGCTTGGATATATATTGCTTAGATATATATTGTTTAGGTATATATTGTTTAGGTATATATTATTTAGGTGTGTATTGCTTAGGTATATATTGCTTAAATATATATTGCTTAGGTATATATTGTTTAGGTATATATTATTTAGGTGTGTATTACTTAGGTATATATTGCTTAGATATAGGTTGCTTAGGTATATATTGCTTAGGTATATATTATTTAGATGTGTATTGCTTAGATATATATTGCTTAGATATATATTGCTTAGATATATATTGTTTAGGTATATATTGTTTAGGTATATATTATTTAGGTGTGTATTGCTTAGGTATATATTGCTTAGGTATATATTGTTTAGGTATATATTATTTAGGTGTGTATTGCTTAGGTATATATTGCTTAGATATATATTGCTAAGGTATATATTGTTTAGGTATATATTATTTGGGTGTGTATTGATAAGGTATATATTGTGTAAGTATATATTGATAAGGTATATATATTTTTAGGTATATATTGTTTAGGTATGTATTTCCAAATATATATTGCTTAGGTATATATTGTTTAGGCATATTTTTTTAGGTATATATTGGTTAGGTATATATTGTTTAGGTGTCTATTGCTAAGGTATATATTGGTTAGGTATATATTTCTTAGATATGTATTGCTTAGTTATATATTGCTTAGTTATATATGGCTTAGGTATATATTGCTTAGGTGTACAGTTTAAGATATATATTGCTTAGTTATATATTCCTTAGGTATATATTGCTTAGGTATATATTACTTAGTTATATATTTTTAGGTGTATATTTTAAGGTATTCATTGTTTAGTTATATATTGCTTGGGTATATATTGCTTAGTTATATATTGCTTAAGTATATATTCCTTAGGCATATATTGTTTATGTATATATTTTAGGTATATATTGTTTAGGTATATATTGTTTAGGTATATATTTCTTAGGTATATATTTCTTAGGTATACATCGTTTAGGCATATATTGCTTATGTATACATTGCTTAGGTATATATTGCATAGTTATATATTGCTTAGTTATATATTGCTTAGGTATATATTGCTTAGGTATATATTGCATAGTTATATATTGCTTAGTCATATATTGCTTAGTATATATTGTTTAGGTATATATTGTTTAGGTAGATATTGCTGAGGTATATATTGCTTTGGTGTATATTGTTTTGATGTATATTGCTAAGGTATATATCGCTTAGTTATATATTGCTTAGGTATATATTGTTTAGGTGTATATTGCCTAGGTGTATATGTCTTAGGTATATATATTTATAAGGTGTATATTGTTTAGTATATTTTGATTAGGTATATATTGCTTAGATATATCTTGCTTAGATATATATTGCTTAGGTATATATTTTTTAAGTGTACATTTTTAGGTATATATTGTTTATGTATGTTTAGGTATATATTGCTTAGATATATACTGCTTAGATATATATTGCTTAGGTATATATCGTCTAGGTATGTATTTCTTAGGTATATATTGCTTAGGTATATATTGCTTACGTATATATTGTTTAGGTATATATTACTTAGGTATATACTTTTATGTATATATCGTTTAGTTATATATTGCTGCGCTATATACTCACTCTCTTTTATTTTCACATCCCCAAAACCACTTCCGCTTACATTAACTCATCCTTTCAAACAGAAATCATTTCATCTCACATTGTAAGATAAGGGTTAAAAAGATGAAATAGCGATCCGCAGAATTTCATATCCGTGATTCTATTACGAGTATTTCCTGAGGATGCGTTCCGGTAAACATACTGCACTTTTACCCTCTCAGCTAAAGTATCTCTGATATTTTCCTAAGAGCAATATCAGTCTTTTCTCAGATAGGTCCGTAGGTGCCTGAAATATGGTGCAACTTGATTCCACAGGATGATAGTATTTTTTATTCCTTTTCTGCTCCTTTTTCCCGACTGTAGTTAAATTCATAAATTTAAATGTAATGCGAATAATCATCATGCTGTGAAGTTTCCAACAAGGTTGCCATTTCCCAAACTAAGCTCTATGGCAGTAATCTTTTGCGATTCAGTTGTAATATAACTTGTTTGGGATTAATGAAAGTTTGCACGTTTTTCTTTTTTAATATAAATAAACAACTTCTAAAATATTTTAATGGAATTAGCTTGAGGCAAAGCATGAAGCCACTTTGTGTAAGGGGCTAAAGAGATCGATTAATTAACGCAAATATAAGTATATGAAAAGCAGGGGAAGTACTAGAGGTCCACAAGTGTGCAGTTGGTGGAAAAGAAGTAACTGGAAAAGCAAGCAATATCATAAGAAAGTATCTGCACAGCGAATTGAACACTAGATCAACAAATCAAACGAGATGGAAGATGAAACAGGAAGTAGATCAGCCAAAGTTAAAGAGTGCATGTAAGACTTATGGAAGGGAAATTGCGGAAAAGAGACACGAAGTACTCACGTATTGACAAATAATTGCTAGAGTATGAAAGATTCCACATTTTTGTCCTCGTCCTGGTTCTCGAAAATTCAGGTCACGTATTATTAACTGACTGGTGTTGCATAAGATGAGATAGCATTGCATTAGCATGGAAAAAACAAGCATGAACTAGACTTAGGGAAAATATAACTATGCAAAAGCCTTTTTAATGAATATATATATACATATATATATATATATATATATATATATATATACATACTAGCAATGGGTGCCCGGCGTTGCCCGGGTGTTTGGAGGTGTATGCTGAGCAAAAAAGAAAAAGCAAAAAAAAAAACGGTCAATTTGTTTAACTTTGACCCCTATTATGACCCCTTAAAATTTATAGTTTTGGGCTCAAATCAAGTTATTACGTTAAATCCATGTCCAAGGAGCCAATATCTAAAATGTCAAATGTTTAGACCCAAAATTGTCGGAGGAGTTTGGCAGAGTTCTCAAAGGTCAAATCGTTGAACTTTGACCCCCTAACAGCGAAATTTCTTTCCGAACCCCAATCACATCGATTTTTCCAAACTTCAGTACTCTGTATATCAAATTTCGAGTGTGTAGACTAAAAATTGACAGATTTATTGCGTAGGGAAATGTACATAGACACGCACAGACAGACACAGAGAAACAGACACTTCACTTTTATATATATATATATATATATATACTAGCAGGGGTGCCCGGCGTTGCTCGGGTGTTTGGAGGTGTATGCTGTGCAAAAAAAGCAAAAAAACAAAAAAAATGGTTAATTTTTTAAAAATTGACCCCTATTATGACCCCTTAAAATTTATTGTTTCGGATTCAAATCACTTTATTAAGTTAGATCCAGGTTAAAGGAACCTATATCTAAAATTTAAAGTGTCTAACCCAAAATTGTCGGAGGAGTTTGGTAGAGTTCTTAAAGGTCAAATCGTTGAAATTTGACCCCTTAACAGCAAAATTTCTGGCTGACACCCGTCACATCGATTTTCCCAAATCTCAGTACCCGGTATTTCAAATTTCGAGTCTATAGACTAAAAATTGACAGAGTTATTGCGTAGGGAAATGTACACAGACAGACAGACACACACACAGACAGACATACAGACAGACACGTTCACTTTTATATATATATATATATATATATATATTAAGTAATGTGATCTATAATTTAAAAGTTTTTAAAAAATTTTTAATTTAAAAATTAAAATTTAATTAAATTAAAAATCAGTTTCATAAGAAGGAACAACAACAAAGTCAATTATCTGTACGATCGTTTCGGAAATCCGTGCTTTTTATTTGTGGTATACATGAAGTCACGTAGAACAATTATACATAGTTTTTTTGGTAAGCACGGTCTCCTCATCAGCAAATTTAGGAGGATTTCTATTGAATTGAAAAGACACCAAAAATAAACCTAGCATTAACAGTAAGGCAGATGAATCTGAAAAATTGAAGTAAAAGGTTTGGATTTAAAATTTATAAGAAAATTAATAAGAAAATTGGTATAGGTTAGAGATAGAAATGAGTAGAAAAAATATATATATTTTGAATTTACATAATAAATTTGATTTAAAAATATATAGATATATAATTACCTTTTGGTTTTTCTTTTTTTGAAATCAGGAACTGTATTTAAAGTAGTCATTTAGATGTTTGCTATAGCTTTTTATTTTATTGAATGATGAATTTTAAAAAGGGCGACGCTCGTGCAGTAAATTGTTTCCGTTAGCGTATTTTGATTTAGAGACGCTACAGTTAATATCTATAGAGAGAGAGTATTTTTTTTTTTTTTTTTGCAAGTTTTTAAGGGGAGATAATTGTCATGGCTTTATTTATTATTTGATTTACGAGTCTAAGGGCGGTAATTGGTTTAACTTAATTTATTAGAAAAAAAAAATCTATTTTTACTAATGAGTAATTTTTAATGATTTAAGGTGGTTTATATTTATTAAATTTAAGCCAACGGATTTCCGAAACGATCGTACAGATAATTGACTTTGTTGTTGTTCCTTCTTATGAAACTGATTTTTAATTTAATTAAATTTTGATTTTTAAATTTAAAAATTTTTTTAAACTTTTAAATTATAGATCACATTACTTAATATTGAATTAGCTCTAGGACATTTAACTATCGAGCTTATTATATATCTAAATTACAACGAGCATTTCCTGTATTTTAATTAAACTAGTAATTTCACTATTACATTAAAATACACTTAGCTCTTTAGACTATTATTCTAATCTCCTTTAAATTATATATATATATATTGTTTTAAGAAAATCAATATATCAAAAAATGGACTGATAGGAACAAATACTGTATATCATCGTTCGTTACAAATATTTCGACGCCATTTGGACAAATTAAAACCCTATATCGTTCGAAAATTTTCGCAAGAACGGCTTCTTATCAGACATTTTGAAAAAATAAACTCTTTTACAATTTACAATATGGAATCCATTTTCCTTCTAAGGAAAACTATGAGAAAAAAAAATTACCTACATCTCTACTTTCCAAGGTTTTGTTTTCTGTTGTGTTTGTTGTTTGTTTTCTGTTTGTTGCTATTTTTGAAGCTTACAATTTAAGTCATCTCATTCTTATTTAAAATTTATTGGTATATATACTTAAAAGCAAGATTCCCTGTGTCCTATTTTTCTTACCTTGTATTGCTTAAATTGCCTTTAGTAATATTTAATTGTTTTTTTTTTTTAATTTATTTCTAAACATTATTAAGTTTATTTCTGTTTATAAAATAACAAAGTTACTAAAGCTAACGTTGAGAATGAAAGGCTGTACAGATGAGAAAAGGACACCGGTCAGCTGATACCACGTGTTTTAAAAGCCAGATATCTGGATCTCTTTCATATACTTAGTAAGAAAATTTCCGTTTATAAACTTTACTCCTTCGTATAATTCTTTACCCAGACTACGTTGGCCTATCTCAACAGATTCTTCAAACTTGTATTGGTCGAACTCGATACAGGCGCTATGGAATATGAAAATACTGAAACTGTAAATCTCGAAATATTTCTGCTTCGAAGTCGGTTAAGATATTTTTACTGACTTCTTGCTTGTGCATATTGTGAATATTAGTAACAAACACAAGACAGTTAAATATATGCGTTAAAACTGCAAGTGTATGGGCATGTAAAAACAATTTTTGCGCGCAATACACATTCACAAGCCTAGTTTTATCATTCTACCAAAACGACAGCTGTTCATTTGAGGCACGTTGGAAATAAAATTGTTGAATTGTGCGTCTCGTTTTCTTTTGTAGCTGTGTATGTGTGTGGGTTTTAGTTTAGGAGGTTATTTGGGTGGTTTGCGGGGATTCCGGTGGCGAAATATTCAGATTTTATTTCTTTCAATGACGCATTTTTTTTTTTTTTTTTGCTTTTTATTGTTGTTTTATGTTTTTTTTTGGGGGGGGGCGCGTATGTTTTCTTTTCTTCTTTTTATTTTTTGTGGCTTTTTATTTTTGTTTTTTTATTTTTTGTGAATATTTTCTTTTCTTCTTCTTCTTCTTCTTCTTCTTCTTCTTCTTCTTCTTCCTTTGGGTTTTTTTAATAGGTTTGTTTATAAAAGCGTCGAAGAAAAAAAAAGAAATGAAACAAATGAGAAAAAAAAGAAATGAAAAAAAGAGAAATGAAAAAAAAGAAATGAAAAAAAATGAAAAAAAAGAAATGAAAAAAAAGAAATGAAAAAAATGAGAAAAAAAAAGAAATGAAAGTAAGAGAAAACCGTTAAGAAGGAAAAGGAAGAAGAATGTTTCTTATCGTTTCGGTTTGATGTATACGGAAAGTGTGTCTAGCGAGGAGAAAATGACAAGCACTTCAATGCCGACGCCGCCCATCAATTTTCTATCGTGAACGACAGGAAGTAACAAAACATATGTATAAACACAGACGTATCTTTACTTATATATAATAGACACATTCTATGTGTGTGGGAGTGCGTTATCTCATGGACTACGAAACAGTTTATTGAAATATCTCACAAATGCAGTTTATGTGTCTTGGAGTGTTCTTAGATAGAATTTACCTCTTATCATTATCGGAAATCGACAATTGAAACAATCCCATTAAAGTTGGAATAGTCCGATTTTGACAAAAGTTAACACACTTATACAACCTAACACTAAAAGAGCATTTGAGAAATTTTATCATTGTACAAGCAGAAGAATGCAGCATATAAAATCAACGGCAGATTCTTTTTTTTCATAAAAAAAAGCGCGTTCGTAATGAATGGTTCTATTTAGAACACAACCGAGACATGGTACTTGATTTTTGCAATTAAAGTCAACCCATTATATAAAATAATTTTATAAAATCAACTGTGGTGTCTCAACAGTGCAATGTAGACTACAATGTATTGTGGACTAAGTCACTGCGACGAGGCATTTGAAGTTTTTTTTTTCGGCTACAGCAGATTTGATTTTTAAAAAATGGCCGATCTCACAGTTCTTTATGACAGAATTGGAAGCGCAGTATATTCGTTCATCCTCAATCAATTCTGGAAAGCGTCTAGTCTCACAGTTTAATATATATATATATATATATATATATATAATGGCGCCAAAAAAGTGTTACATAGCGTTATCATTGAAGTTCTCACTAGGGTTATCATAGAGGGGCATCAAATTGACGTTTGGTGTATAACATAAAAGGATTCCGTGTGTGTATGATTGTATCTAATATAAAGGGTTGTGTGTTTGATTATCATAAAGGGAATCGTGTGTGTGACATGTATTTTCAGAACCTACCTCTGCTTCTTCGATGTTGGACCATCTGGAAATTTCTCATCCTGGAGGAAGACTTGATACCTGTTTTTGGATGAAGATTCAATCACTCCAAGACAAGGAATTAGTTTTATAGTTTTTATTTCACTTTCTCCAGATGTCCTGCAGAATGGTGGAAGTGAAATCGGCCTGTGTGGGTTCTTCTTCTACACACGTCAGCGTTCGTCCCCCCCCCGTGGAGAGGAGGAGACAACGGGAAGCCGTCCGTTGTCTTCTGTGTCCAAATCAAATCTCTCCGATCTAGCCAACCTGACCACGTTACTTATACGTAATCTGGTCAGCTGACCTTCGGTTCTGGTAAACGTGTCTACACTCCACGTTTACTCACCCCCCCTTCTCTCTCTCTCTCTCTCTCTCTCTCTCTTCTGTAACAAAAGGTCCGCACTTGTCATTATTTAAAAAACCGCAAATTTAAGCTAAATTTACTGTAACTATTAAAACAAACTATACCTCATTTGATTCGCCTTTTATTCCTTTATAATTTTACCTGTTCATATTTCACTTTTAATCGAAGTATTCTTGTGTTCACGTCAATTTAATAAATTAACTTAAACCGAAAAGACAAAAAGAAACCCTACACAATGGAAAATTGTTATTTAAATGTAACTTTAGAACATTAATGCAACACACATTATAGAGAAACCCAGTGAACTAGTTAATATTTAGTAGAATAGCCCTACTGCAATTTGAAAGCCTGCAATCTGATGGGCATTCCTTGAATTAGTTTGCGGCAATACTTCGGTGAAAGGACATCCCACTTCTTTTTTTATTTTTTGTCAAAAGTTCCTTCAGATATGAGATTTTATCATTGCGTAGCTGTTGCTTGATGTAATGGCATACGTTTTCGATAGGCTGGAAATTGTGAAGGGCAATCCAACCACGGAATATCATGCTCTTCAAGAAATCTCTTGAAATTCGTAAATTTAAATTTAATGCGAACAAACATCTTACTGCTGAAGTCTTCAACAAGGTTGCCATTTCTCAAACTAAACTCTATAGCAATAATCGTTTGCGATTCAGTTGTAATCTATCTTGCTGGCGTTTGCCACGCTTTGCCAACTGTGTGAATGGGGGGGCATTATTCTGCATGAAGATGGAATTATCATCCAACTTCCAGTCAAGGTAGAGTAGAAAATCCTCAGTCAACATATTAATGTACTTGCTCGAATTAATTCGACCTTGTAAGCCACTTATAAGCCATGGGCCATCTGTACTAATAACCGTTAAAATTGTGCACCTAGGATTAAATTCTTCGTCCTTTCCTCAATGGACGTACTGCCTATCATTACTGCCTAGCCTACTGAACTTGCTTTCGTCGCTAAAAATATCTTTCGACCAATATGAAGAGTTATGATATTCATTGCATCTGGCGAAGTCCAGACGGCGTTCTGTTCTTTACAGAAATCATTGGCTTGTGTTTTACAACACAACATCACAATAAAAATTCCTTCAATCTGTTCTTAATTGTATAAAAAGAGCACTTTTTAACAAGATTATATTGTTGTAGGATTTGAGCAGCCGTTTCAAATCTTCACTGTCTTCACTGTAAGAAGTAACTCTTTGACAACCAGATTTAGGGACATCGCGACACTGCTGGTGTTTGGTAGTATTGCACAGTCAGTCGTAGCATTTTCTTATCACATTTGAATCTGCGATTGATTTCTTGATTGGATAAAAAAAAGAAAGGTGGAGAGTAATAAGAAGATGACGAGGCATATGTTACGTTGGATAATCAAAAACAACAACAATTACGATTAAATATGCTTTGTTACCTAAAACATGCATCTTTTAAGCTGGTTTAACTTATTTGTTACTGGGAAGTATTTTCTTCTTGATTTAAAGTCAATTTTATATTGATGTGAACACTAGGATACTTCAAAGCCCTGCACAACGGGATGTCAGCTAAAGTGATCCACCAAAGCAACCTGTCCAAACCCTTTCTCAATTACTTGAATGCTTAAACAGGGCTGTGTGCTGGCACCGACACTGTTCTCCATCTCGCGGCCATTAGTCCCCCACAACAACCCCGGAATAGATATGAAGTTAAGATTTGATGCATAAATGTTCAAACTGACCCGATTAAAACCAAGACAAATGACCAACGCCATCAAAATGACCGAACTGCAATATGCAGACGACAACGCCGCTGTTTACATATTTTTTATATGTAAGGTAGATAACTATTACCGTACTATTTGATTAACACCGAGAGACTTTTATTCTTAAAAATATTTTGTATTACAAGTTGTCGGAATCAGACTGAAAACATTTTTTATAAATCGTAGCTGTCTTCATTATTATATTGGCAACTAAAGGGCCCGCTCGGCATTGCCCTTCGTAAAATGCGCTTAAATATACTTTGATTCATGCAGATTTCGTAGTTATTATTACAAAGCTAAATATTTTATTGTGCCTACTATCATATATATATATATATATATATATATATATATTATAAAGCTAGAAACGCTTTAATAGCGTATATATATACTATATAGTAGTGATTTCAAAAGCTTAAAAATGACTTTGTTGCCATCAGCTAGAATCAAACCAAACATTTCTACTGCACATTTTGAGATATCGAAAGATACATAAAAATATTTTTAATTAAACCACTTCAATCTTTGAATAAAGTACTCCACTTCAATCTATGAATGAAGTAATCCACTTCAATCTATGAATGAAGTAATCCACTTCAAGCTACGAATGCAGTAATCCGTTTCAAGCTATGAATGAATGCGCTTAAAATATAGAAATATGTCAGTAAGTTGAAATGAACATTTTACCTTCCAATTTGCCGACATATTCTGTACACGTTTTTCCCCCATCCAAACAAAGATTTTACTCATTATAAACCATCCTTGGTGTATGATTAAAAATTCTTGTAAATTCTAGAGTTGTGTAACCAGTATTTTAAGAGTTTATCGGTTAAATATTTGCACACACATATATTTACTATCTTATTTATAAAGAGAATACTGTATCACAATGAAAACTATCTACATCAGCTTGCCATCAAAAGTTTGATGTGTCAGGTTTAATGCGATTTAAGTCAAATCTCGCAAACCCGATAAAATGATTTTATATGTTAGATGTTTCTCTTCAGGAGGATACATTATATGTTTATATATGCACGTGTATATGGTATCTTCTTATATATGTAGTAAAAATTCAGAGATATATGCATATGGTGGCAGAGGCACTTCTCTTTGACAAGCAATCACAATAGATCTGGAAGAGGAAAGTTTCATCATATTATTTTCACCAGTTTTTTGTATTTATACATATAGGATATTAATAAAATATAATATATTGTGTACATAGATATTTCCAGTCGTTACTTTAATACTATTCAACACGTGAGTAGAGCTTAGTTGACGATTTTTATGAGAAAAAACATTTCCTTGGAAAATTTTAAAAACCGAAAATGTTATATATATTTTTTTTAATTATTAAAATATGTTTCTTTATTCTGAGCTTTCAGTTTTTAAGCACATATTGATAAAGAAAGACTAACTATTATTTTTCGTCACCTGCCTGTGTTCTTGGACACATGATTTGGTCGGCTTTGCTAAGGTAATGCTTAGCTAGCAGAGATCAAGCTAAGTAGTTGACGAGAAATACTTTAGTGAACAGATGTGCGGCCAACCCTATTGGAAGCAGAAAGGTAAACGAGTGAAAATGTAGAAAGAGACTCAGCGTGCAAAACTCTGACAAGACATCCATAAAACGAATACAACTCATGTAAAATATAACTCGTTGTTATCGTGTCCTTTTAGAGTTTGGAGAAATAAGAAGTAATTTAGTTCTTTTGGTTAAGCGGACATATTGTTATCGTTTAATTGCAAGAAAAGCTGTCTGTAAAAGTTAAGGTGCCACATTTATACACTACGTGAAGAAGTGGCCGCACGCAAAATGAACAATTGACATACAAACTACAATAGAGGAACATTTTAACCACTAGACGACACCTTGTATATATCACAGCATTAAAGAGACATCTGTTAAATAGACGCTTATTATGCACCCACCGGCATATAGGCTGGTGTTAACCCGAGGGACTGACCACTCGTGTAAAGAAAAAGGGATACCCTCGCTACTGTTGACTATTGCCGTAAGTCAGGATCGATGTAGGTTGCGCGCTTACGACTCATTTAAAATCGGCGGGAATTGATCGCAACTTTGAAAACTTTCTTTTCCATAGTTTAATTTGAAAATTTAGAAAAAAAAAACGTTTTTGTATAGCTTACTTGCTATATATATTTATACTCGCAACGTTACCCATCATTGCCCAGGACAATAATGGTCAAAATAGAAAAGATTAGAAAACGTGCGTGTAAAATCTTTATGGTTTAGACTTCCACATGTCTCAATAGCTGTTTCAATCCGTCTCTCCATTTTTCTCTTTTTCCGCTTCCTGGATTTCATAATCTTTCTCCTCCAATTAAAGCCAATAGTAACCGAGTCGTTCCGTTTTGTATTTTCGAAATCACTACTATATATTGGGTACAATATAATAATTGATAGAGAGGTGACCTTGTAATAAACACGAAATTTGCATAAATTAAAATATATCTGAGTGTATTTTCCGACCGCGCAATGACAGGTGGTCTACTAGTTAATTCAATAAATCTATACAATTGATTTTGCATTTCAATCTCGCGAATGTTCAAAAAATATATCTATTCACGCGAGATGGTACACTTTAATACGGATGGTATCAACTGGAGAAATCAAAGTTTTAATGATCATGCGCCAAGTGTGTACTTTAACAAAGATTTTAACATTTTCTTTTCCAAATGGCTCAAATTCCCAATTCGGCAGACGTTGACGATCTCATTACAATGGACTGTCCCATCGCAACAAAGAAACAATGCAGATGATTCAGAGGAGAAAAAAAAAGATGAATAAATGTAAAATTGTTGTGTTTTATGATAGAACACGGCAGGCATTTTATGGCTGATTATATTGAATCACCTTTATATATATATATATATATATATATATATATATATATATATATATATATATATATATACATACAAAAGTGATTCATATATACATATATATATATATATATATATATATATATATATATATATAGAGAGAGAGAGAGAGAGAGAGATATGAAAGAGAGAAAGACCGAGAGATTGATGTGTCCTTATCTATCTATCTATCTATCTATCTATCTATATATATATATATATATATATATATATATATAGATAGATAGATAGATAGATAGATAGATAAGTATAAACATATGTATGCGCATATATATACGTATTTATACACACACATATATATACATGTATGTATATACAATTATATATATATTTATATATATATAATTACATATATATCCATGCATATGAAAACATATGTATATATATGTATATTTGTATATGTATATATATTCATATGTATATCCGCGCATATATATATATATATATATATATATATATATATATATATATATATATACGTCTGTGTGCATTAACTGATTATTTTCGAATAACTCCATAAAAATCATTAAAGATTCTATACATAGGGAGATACATGTTTTTCTTTTTATTTGTTTTTAATCGGTTGGTTCATTTGGTTTATTTATTTGTTGGTACTGTTTTCTTGCTATTGAATCTACTGAATTGAATGGAGGGTATTGCTTACTGGATGGAAGGATTTTTATTGCTCCAGAGTACATGATTAGAATTAATGAGTCTTTCACCTGAATCTTCCTTATTCTTTTTCTGTCTCCATCTCTTTTTCTTCCCTACTCTCTCTCTCTCTCTCTCTCTTTCTCTCTCTTTATTTCTCTCTCTCTTTTTATCAATCGCTTAAAAATAAAATTAAGGAAGTTATTCCAATATTTTCTTTTAGCTATCTCTCCTTCCCCCTTTCGTTTTCTGTCCCTCTCCCCCCTCTCTCTCTCTCTATCTCTCTCTCTCTCTCTCTCTCTCTCTCTCTCTCTCCATTTAACCTTTTATCTCTAAGTGTATATATTTATATTCCTATATTTTTTCGGGGGGGAGTATTAATATTCATATTAAACCCCTTTTTTTCCATATTAAACAAGAGAATAAAACTTTGTTTCATATGCAAAAGATCTAAGTAATTTGCATATTCTTTTAAACATTCATTTTAATTAATCTCCTTTTAGTTTTTATTGCTTTCTAATGAAATGATCATCCATAATAAAATATTACGTGTGTTTTGACAAGCTTCTGGGCTTGACCATTACTCCTGATCTTAAATGGAACACGTATATCAAATATGTTGCCAAGGCCGCTGGAAAAATGGTTGGATCTTTCTATCGATCCGGTAGATATCTCACTGCTGATGCTATTCTCTACCTATATAAGAGCCAGGTACGTCCAAGGATGGAATACTGTTGCCACATCTGGGCAGGAGCTGCTAGAAAGGACTTGTCCTGCCTTGATAGAGTTCAAAATAGACTTCGTAGCCTCGTAGGAGATGTCCTTTTCTCCTCCTTGCAACCTCTATCTCACAGAAGAGATGTTGCGAGTTGTCTCTGATGTATCGTTATTTTCATGGAAAGTGTTCAACTGAGCTTCAATCTATGGTCCCCCCTCGCCAAACTTTCACAAGAAACACTCGTCTAGCTGTAAACACTATCAATAATTTCCCCCACTCTTTATCTGTGCCTAAACCTAAACGTAGATTCCATGAACAAAGCTTCTTTCTTAGAACTGCACGCCTGTGGAATTGTCTTCCGTTTTCCTGCTTTCCGGCTGACTACAATATGGTTGTGTTCAAGTCTAAAGTAAATAAGTTCTTGATGAGCCGTTCCATATAAGTTATTAAATTTACCAAATTTTCATTACTAATGATTACTATATTGACCAATTTCTACTGTACACTCTTTAACCCTTATCCTTGAGTGGCCTCTTGGCCTTGATAATGTGGTGATGCCTTTGTAAAAAAAAAAAAAAAAAAAAATTATATTCATCAAGATATACTACATGATTTACACTTGCGTAATATTGGCGTAAAAATATCATAATAGAACACAACCCTCTTTAATATATATATATATATATATATATATATATATATATATATATATATATATATATATATTTGTCTCAGTTTTTGATCCACAGATATGAAACTTCATATATAGGGTAATCGAACCGATGCGAAACTTTATATTTGGGTTTTAGCCAGGGAAAATCGGTGCAAAAGTTACAAAAATAAAGAAATTAGAATATGCCAGGTGAAGGTGCATAACTAATGGCTCTTGGCTTATGTTTTAATTTTTAGCCTTGCAGTAAACATGTCAGGCATATCGTCAAAGTAAATTGTAAGCTAACCGTTTTGGTTTCGATTCTCGATGGTGGCGCCCGATTTTTTTTTTTTTTTAACTTTTTTAACCAGTATTATATATTGGGTCGAAGATAATATAATAATAAATACCTATACCAAATCTGCATAAATCAAAATATTATATTAAAGCGTATTTTACGATCGGGCAAGCCGGGTGCCCTGCTAGTATATAAATATATATATATATATATATATATATATATATATATATATATATATATATATATATATATATATATATATATTACTATATTCTATTTTGACCTTTAGAATTAATGAGTCTTTCACCTGAATCTTCCTTATTCTTTTTCTGTCTCCATCTCTTTTTCTTAAAGATATCACTTAATATCTACAGAGATTTACGTCTTAAGATTGCTCTGTCAATCTGGATATTTCCTAATCAAACCTGCTTCTCAGCACACATTACCTATACATACGTTAATATGATAGCCGCACGCATGCACACGCAAACACATACACATATATTTTATACATACACACGCAGATATATATCGATAGATATATAGAACGATGACAAGATAGATAGATAGATAGATAGCGTTGGAACGATTAATAAGAATCGGAATCGCGAATCTAAAACATTAAAACTTTTGGAGAATCCGAATCGGTATCTTAATCTAAAAGAAAAAGCCTGTGTGTATTTTACGATGCCAAAACGATTCTTTTAATTTTTTTTTGCTTGTTTTTTGTTTGTTTGTTTGTTTGTATAAATGATTAAATGATAAATATTTATTACTTTTACACAACCATCCTTACCATTGAACTTTTATGTTTGTGTAAATATATTTGCGATGCTTGCCCCCTCCAATATCTCTGTTTAGTATTTTATAAAGAATCAGTAATTGTAACGGAATCGGGAAAAATCTAAAATCGTCGCACATTTATACACACATACAGGGTCCCGACAATATTTTTCGGGCACTTTGAAAAAATTACTTCAATGTGGTTACTGGTGGCAAATACTTTTGAGATTGTAAGTACGTAGTTGAGGAGTGCAAATTCACTACTAGTGTAATCATTTTTTTTTTAGTTTGGCTTTGATAAAGCTACAAACCTTTGCTGGACGAGAAAACCGTACAAAGGATAAGAAAAGAGATGGGGAATGATTTCGTTCTACAGCAAGACAATTGCAGCATCCATGTGTCGAAACTCATGTAAGAATGGATGGCTAAATTGAATATGACTACTTTGGAAAGGCCTGCAAAAAGCCCAGATCTAAATTTAATGAAACATGTTTTGGAAATGCTCGCGCAAATTGTCTGTGATGGACCTGAAATAACGAAAGAGGCTCAACTATGGGAACGAATACTAGATGCCAAACTACAACTTATAGAAACACGTAGAGATGTTATTGTGCATATGTTTGATCATTATGAAGAGAGATTGATAGAAGTTATTGAGAAGAAAGGTGATATTACAGACTATTAACATTTTTTAACGATGTCATAAAAATAATGTCACTTGTGTTTTGGAAAAAAATGATGAAAATTAAATTTTTCTCCTTACCTAATCGATTTTCCTCCATTTGTATTACAAGTACTGTATTTATATGTTTATGCTATTCTATTGAAGGAATTTCGCCACTCTGTGGTACTCGGAAAGTCGAATACAAAAGTGTCCGAAAAATATTGTCGGGCTCCTGTATATATGCTGACAAACTGTTATGCATATTTTGACAATCACAAACATACATATATATATATATATATATATATATATATATATATATATATATATATATATATAGTCTAAAGAAGCTTTGAGTAAAAAAATGTAAAAATGAATGCAGTTTAAATTCCCAGAAAACTAAAGTTAACCTATTGCAGACTAATCACTTGCATAAGCCGACTTCTGCAAAGTCTACAATTACAAAAAAGAATTCACCTATATACAAAAACGAAAAACAGGTAACTAGAATGTTTAAATCGAAAACGGGGATCATCAGCTGCTTACCATGTAGCTGTTTCGGAGATTTAAAAAAGGACAGCTGTAAAATACATGGCTCTCCAGTGGAGAATAACAATTTCCCAATAACAAAACTTAGATATAATACTGTTACTATTTATAATAATATACAAAAAATGAAATATTGATAAAATATATAAATAATAATAATAATAATAATAATAATAATAATAATAATAATAATAATAATAATAATAATAATAATAATAATTCTGATTTCGTTTATCAACGTCTCCCTTGAAAGGAATAGAATTCATTTCCAGAGGATTTCCCTCAATCATGGCTCCAAACCAGGAGCTTCAAAGATCAAGGGTGTTCCTAAGAATGTTGGTGGTACCTACAATAGCAGAGGTCTGAAGGCCGCCTAAAACATCGGAGATTCGTAGTTTTTTCAATTGTCCTTCCAGACGACTTGATATTACTCCTAGTGTACCAACTACGATCGAGATTATTTGTGTTTTACTCCGGTGTATACGCCTTATCTCCAAGGCCAATGGAGCATAATTGCTCTACTTCTCTCTCACATTCCTGTCCCAGTGTACTGAGAAGTCTACGACTTGCCAGTTTTTGAGACCTTGTCAATAACGACCAAATCCGGACGATTATGTTCCGATTGCTTGGTCGTTGTGATACTTCTGTCCCACCATACCCCTAGATTTCCATCCTCACTTGTTTTCATTTCATCAGGAACCTCCTCAAACCAATTTCCAGCGCCATTTCGCCCCAACTTTCTTACAGACCTCTCAATATATCCGGAGTCCTATGCGATCATGTCTATTGCAGTACTCTCTCTGGGCTAATCCTCTACACCCTGCGGCAAGGTGCGCAATTTACTCTGAGGCTTTACCACAAATCTGGCATTCTGCATAATAATAATAAAAATAATAATAAAATAATAATAATAATAATATTAATAATCATCATCATAATAATAATAATAATAATAATAATAATAATCATAATAATAATAATCTCAAAGGGATCTGGAAAATAAAGAAAGTAAGGAGCGCTAGGAACGATACCAAATAACTTTGGAAAAAAACGAAGATATTGGAATCAGAGAAATGGCCGAGAAAATATAAACTATTTCAATAATGAAAACTTCAGAAATATTAAGGAAACCCCTTGAATGTGGAGACTAACACCACACATAAACTACACACACACACTGGATACAAAAACGGCCACAGATGCAAAAGACAAAGTAACATCACATGAAATCATGAAAACTGAAACTGTATAAATGAAAAAAAAAAAAAAAAAAAACGCGACCACCCTTTTTTATTATATGTGAGTTTCACCATAAACAGGTACTACACCAAATAATGAAAGTCAATGAGGAGAGGAAGATCGAGGAAAGGATGCACTAAAAAGATGTGCGAACAAGACTGGGACTTTGAGGAAGCTTATTGCCGCCCAAATTTTAGTGACGATCAATGGTCTCTGCCAACGAGAAATCAACGGTAAACGGCTGTTGTGATAACGCAAATTATTTTGCAAAGGTTATCGAAAGAGGTGGAGTGTACTAGAAATCTGGGGAGACGTGTTGTCACTCGGACTCCAGGGAACACCAGACGTTGTTCTCAAATAACAACCTTTGATGATAACTTGTGTGAATATTCCTAGTGAGTAAATATTAAGATCAAATCTATTCTGCAATATGTTAATTGGCATTTAAATTTTAAAAGCTTAAAAATGCATAAAAGCTTAAGTACCTTTGGTACCAGACCGGCAAATAGATCAGAGGGAGGAAAGCATGCCATACGAATCTAAATCATATATATATATATATATATATATATATATATATATATATATATATATATATATATAAATATATATATATATATACATATATATATATATAAATATATATATATATATAAATATATATATATATATATATATATATATATATATATATATATATATATTAGGAGATAACTTTAATGCCTACTAGAAAGTATCCTTGAGTGTCTAAAGTTTTTATGTACATGGATTCGTCAGGACAACCTGGCCTAAGGATACTTTTCACTATAAGTAAACCCTAACTAAATATTCAAAATAACATTATGTTCGCGGCTAAATAAGATCTCGGTATACCTAGCCAGCTCTCGGTTTTATGATAAATGTTGCACCTGCTCCAAGTTACATTAACTAAGAACACGAAGCTGAATACCCCACAAGACTTGATCAAGTCTTGTCTTTGAATTTTTAAGAATTATATATATATATATATATATATATATATATATATATATATAGAGAGAGAGAGAGAGAGAGAGAGAGAGAGCGAGATAGGGCGAGAGAGAGAAAGAAAGAAAGAAAAAATAAGGAAAGAGTGAGAGTATCAGTAAAATAAGAAAATGACAATGTAAAATATATACTGATGTATACAGATGTACTCATTTATTCATTAAGGATGAGACATCAATTCGGGGTGTAAGATAAGTAAAACGCTTATATCATCGTATTTCGAAGCCTAATGCTTCTTATCAAAAGCTCCAAAATAATTTGCTGAGCTTTGCATTATCACGATCAGTTTTCTCTTAAAGAATAGATCTTATTCTTATTGCTTTATCCCGCCATACGTGATTTTATATTCGACGTTGCCCGGGATTGAATGATGATTAACGAATGTTTTACACTCTCATGTTTTTATTTTCATCGAAATCGATGAAATATCCAAGAAAACAATACAGTAGCTCTGACAGAATTAGAACCTGGTATTCCGGGGTGATATGCTGCTCCTATAAGAAGTAAACGACGCCACTTTACTTAATATGTGCATGGGTAAGTACGTAAATAAGAATTCGCGTGTATTTTTGAGTGCATATGTACATTATTTGCATATTTGTGCTATATTTATATATGTGTGCCTTGTTTAAAAAAAACTGAAATATAGCACAATTAGAATATATGCTCTTAAAATATTTCTGTAATTTATTTTTCCTATTAGTTTCGCGTGTGAATTCGCACTTCCGTTTCCGCTGAGTCTAATTGTGTTTCCATAGACGAAAGAATTTCGAATAAGTTTGTCTTTAAAAATTCGGTCTATCAATTGGAATATAAATGGACACCTGTCAATGTCAGTCTTCGTTTTTCTCTTAGCCGAATTAGCCGTCCTTCTAAAATATACGTTTTATATTAATTTATTCATTCATTTATTTAATTGGCAAAGAATAAACGCACAACCGATTGCTATTTAGAAACTATACAGAGGGGGAAACCCCGAAGGCTTGGCGTCTGTTCAAGGCGGCCTTGAAGCCGTGTTGTGTGAGCTGGATTACGACCTCAACGGGTAGCTAGTGGCATGGAGATGCCACTCGAACCGAGAACGCTGCTTGGCATCGAAGCCTCTGGAACCATCGAAAGTAGAAATTTTCGCGTGGCCACGGAGTTTACTATCAGAGACAGAGGTGAAAAACAGATCCCGGTCCATGTTGCACCGTCCATGAAAGATGTGGAAGCGAGGATGAGGTCGCCTCGAAACTCCTGCGTTCAAAACAAAAATTGGTTTAGAGCCCTTAAACCTTGCTCATAAGATAAACCTCTGAGGCCAGCCTCCACTCTCGTCGCCAGGCGCTGAACTCGTTCGAGACGCTGGATGTCCTTCACGTAATATGGGGATGTGGCCTGAATACTGTGTTCGAGAATTGGGCGCACCAGTGATGTGTAGAGGGAAAGGAAGATGCAAGGAGGGAGACATCCAATTGAGCGACGCATGAGGAACAGGACATCCCTGGCTTTGTTAGTAGCGATGATGCAGTGTTCAGAGGGTGAATATCTGGAATGCACAATCACTCCAAGATCCTTGGCTTGACTGACGGGCTCCAGCAGCAAGTCACCTGATTGGAAGTCAAGGAGGAATGGAGAAGTTGGGTGATGCCGGCCCACTATCATGTGGCTGCAATTGACGACGTTTAAACTCAGGTCTTAGTTCAATGACTATCCCCAGGATTCATGGAGGCAACACTGGAGATCTTCATAGTCGCCATGGATGGGGCAAGAATTTTTACGTCATCGGCAAACAGGGGGAACAGCTGAAAAATAACTTCGGGCAAGTCATTGACGAAGATGAGAAACAAAACAGGCCATACGACTGGACAATGTTGCACACCACTTGCTTGTTGCACTGCATATATCGGAAAGGCAGCCGCTCACTTGGACCCGGGAGATGCAGTCAACAAGGAAGGCATTGACCCATTGCCATCTCAGGATGGAACCCGAACGCCCGGAACTTGATGAGAAGTAAACGATGATTTACAAAGTCGAAAGCTTTGGCTAAGTCCGCAGTGTCTCCCTTGCCCATGATTCTCTTCAGCAACTCTTCCATGACCAGAAGGTTCATTAGGCAAGACCTCTTCGACATGAAACCTTGTTGCGATTGGGAGATGCTTTTGAAGATGGGCATTTTTCAGAAACACTTCCATGACTTTGCAGACAATAGAAGTGAGCGAAAAAGGTCGCTAGTTAACAGGATCTTCTCTGTTGCCTTTCTTGAAAATGGGACAGATCGTAGCAGCACGCTGGTCATTGGGAACGATGCTAATAGTCAGAGACACGTTAAAAAGGCACGTGAGAGTGAGTAGAGGTGAAAACGGCGATTTCTGTGAGGATTCGGGGTAGGACATTGTCAGCGTCAGGACCTTTGTCGCGTCAAGTCATGTGAAGAGTAGATCAACGTCTGTCAAACTCGATTTGCGGAAAAAATGTTGAAAGTGGTTTGCTTATATCTTTTACATTCGAAATGCTTCTTTTGTTAAGATGAAAGAATACGATCAAAGGGAGGCAACTCTTTTTTTTCACTTTTAGGTGGAGTTATCTCCTTTCCTTTTAACATGGTTATGTGAGGCGTGGGAACGGAACGCCCTTATGAAAGGATTATTTTGAAACCGGGTAAATTAAGATTGAGAAATATTACAGGGTGGAACGATAAATTTGTCACTCTAAAGAAAACATCGTTATATTTAAAAAAAAAAACAACACTTATTTAAAAAATCAAATCAGCTGACATCTATTTAATGTAGCTGCCTTCAACCACAATATCATCGTCTCGATACAGGTCCGGAATTGTAACATGCCTTTTCCACAAACGCCAGTAAATACTCGGAAAATTGTGGCGATTAGCCTGCCTTTGGTGTTGTAGGAGGTCATGTTGGTGATATTCTCGACGTATGACCAATCGAAATAGTCCAACGGGTTAGGATCGAGGAGGTGGCCAGTGAGAGAAGGGTACAAAGTCGCTGCACTCCTTCAGAAGCAAGGCCTGTGTTTCTTTGGACTTGTGGGTCGGCGCGGAGTTCTACTGTGACACCCAGGGTCTGCCAGCGGCCACCTGATTGTACCGAGAAGTCACCACACTACTCAGCATATCCAGGTACACTTTGATGTTAACTTTCAACCCGACTTCGAAGATGTAAGGTGGCATGGTGTGGTTGAGGACCATAACCATAGCCGAAAGTTTCGTTGAGCTCTGTCGTAAAGCTTTGAACCGTCCGGATTAGCATTTTGGGGGTGCTGGCAATGGTCCTGTTTTCATAACTATGAAAGGTAGAGAGCATGAGTTGTATAGCGGCGCATTTCCGATCTCGCTCCTTGACCACGCTGTCACTTTGAGACATAAAGCTCTTTGGGATTTGTACCCAATTGACACACTAGTAGATGATCTGCACCCCCCTCCCAAAAAAGACGGTGTTAATCAAATGGAAATAGAATTATGTCATCTTTTCTGGGATGACAATTTTATCGTACCACCCCGTACTTCTGTACGTGATAGTTGTGGCCCACAAACACATATACTATCGGAGTAAGACTGATAAATGCAATCTGTATCATTCAGAAGGAGTGCTACGACTTTGTACCCTTCTCCCCCTGACAAAATTGTATGTGAGATGCGTATATATGCTGATGACACCACGCTCTATAACAGACACGACAGGAAAACAAATGAACACGTATCTAAAGACATGGCAGAAACACTAAATGATGACCTCCTATGAGTAGTGGAATGGGGACAAAAATGGATGTTCACGTTCAATGCTGCCAAGACTAAACTAGTTTCCTTCAATAATTACAAGAAACATTCTCTAGCACCAATAGTATTGGCAAACGACTCTTTATCTGAGAGTACATCTTTTAAACTCTTTAGCCTAACGTTCACAGGAAACATGAGTTGAAACTATTATATTGAGTGTCTTGCCAGGACCGCTGCGAAGTACCTAGGTTCTCTCTACCGTGCTAGAAAGCTACTAACGCCCGAAAGTATCCTCTACCTCTATAAGGCCATCATTCGCCCATGTATGGAGTATTGTTGTTATATTTGGGCTGGTTCATTTGCTACTTGTCTCTCACTCCTGGACAAGGTTCAAAAGAGAGTCGCCAATCTGATAGGTCCTGAACTGTCATCTTCAGCCTCTGTCCCATCGACCAAATGTAGCATCCCTCTGCTTGTTCTACAAGTACTTTAACGTGAATGCTCTGACGAACTGCAAGCACTTGTACCTCCTCGATATAAATACCCCCGACATACCGGACAAGCAGCTAAATCCCACCCCTTCACAGTAGAGATCCCTAGATGTAAAAGAGCCTTCTATTCCAGTAGTTTCTTCCCCAGAAACGGTAGGCTTTGGAATTTCCTTCCGGGTTCCTGCTTCCCCAACTGTACTGACATGCAGAAGTTCAAGTGTAATGCGAACCGACATCTTGTTGCCCAACTCCCCATGTAGTACCCTTGTAGCTTATGTCCCTGATAGAAGCCCCCTGCATCAAAGTGGCAACCTGCCTTGTTTGGGGTGAAAATGTAATAATAAAAAAATTCTGTGTTGCCTCCTTATAAATACATGTCTTGTAAATGTAAATGTCAACTCAATTGTCAGTATCCCCATTTCTGCCACTACTTTTTGTCATTCATGTTCAACACATATGCACACACAAATTCAACTTCCGGTATAATATTTTGCAAGAAGTTTATACCTATGATATATCGACACCTCTATCGACTGCCTTGGTTAGAGATATTACGTAACTTAATTGGGCTCCCTTCGTTGTCTCCAAACTTAGTTTTCTCTTCTTCTTTTTTTCCTCATCTAAACAGCTATTTGCCTTTCTTTATTTATTTTTCAGACCTTTTCTCTCTCTTTCTCTTTTAAACTGTTGTCCGGCTTTTCCCCTCCTTATAGATTATTTATCCCTTCCTTGTGTTTACTTTTGCATTCATGTGGACGATGAATGAAAAAATAACAAACAGTCACTAATTCTAAATAAAATAATGAAACAAAATATTGACGATTTTTGCTCAGCGTAAAAATCAATGTTAAAATTAAATTATGACATAAACTACTATGCAGTTAAGTTACGTGATTACCTAACAATATGTATATATATATATATATATATATATATATATATATATATATATATATATATATATATATATCTTAGGTAATCACGTAACTGAATTATATAGAATTTTATAATTTAAAAATTAAATCATAAAATAAAATTCTATATAATTCAGTTTTACCTAATTTATATAATTCGTGATTACCTAAGAATATATATATATATATATATATATATATAAATATTCCGCGTAAAATTCAATTTTATAATTAAATTATGAAATAAACTTCTATGCAATTCAGTTACATGATTACCTAACGATATATATATATATATATAAATATATATATATATATATATATATATATATATATATATATATATAAGATTTCTATTTGATGCTTGATAATAGAATTTTATTTTAAAATTTAATTTTAAAATTAAATTATAAAATAAAATTCTATACAATTCAGTTACGTGATTACTTGAAATATACATATATATATACATATATATATATACATATATATATATGTCTATATATATATATATATATATATATATATATATATATTATAACTCGAATTTATTGTAACTAAAACATATTTGAAAAAATAACATTTTCGAATTGAATGCATATGTTTTAAATAATAATGAAAATAGAGCTTTTGACTTAAGCCTCACGTAAACAGAAACAACCATTTTTTATATCGGCTTTAAAGTGTGTGCATATTGCTATTGTATTTTAATATAGCCAAGGCTTCAAATCTACAAAGGGTGTAGAATTTGTAACCAGGTTTATATGTTTTATGCGAGTCTAATGTTTTCCCTTTGAGATGTAAAAGATCTTTCTACTGCATTAGTTTCTTCCCCAGAACCGCTAGACTCTGGAATTCAATTCCAGGTCCCTGCTTTCCCAACTGTACTGACATGCAGAAGTTCAAGTGTAACGTGAACCGACATCTTGCTGCCCAAATCCCTACATAGTACCCCAGTAGTTGTTGCCTCTGATAGTAGCCCCCTACACCAAAGTGGCAATTTGCCTTGTTTGGGGTGAAAATGTATTAACATTTTTTTTTTTTTTTTTAAATTTGCTAGTGTTGTCTGTGTTTTTTAAGTATCTTTTTTTGAAAGAGTGTTTATGTGTGGAGATTTTGTGTTTTGTAAGCCCGGAAGTTTAACCAAAATATATTGCATTTTGTTTAATCGATTTGTAATAGTTGCTTTTAGTTTGATTAACAATGGTATTGCCATTGAAGAGTTTTGTGATATATTAGATTGTTAGTTAATGGGGCGTTGCTATTCATCGTGTACTGGTATTAGTCTGTGCGGAAATATTTAAATGATTGGTATCATTTGAATTTATATTTGGGATTTTTGATACTCTGTAGCTACAAATTACACTTTTTACTTTGCAAGTACCTTGTAAAGGAATGTGTTTTTCTTCTACAGTCACAGCTTGCCATAGTTTTTATATTTGTATTTTGTATTTTCTTAATTTTCTTATTGTTGTTACTAATTATTTTTTATGCAGATTTGGCATTGTTTAATTTGATACTTTGATCGCGTTTTTGTTAAGAATGCGACGATGCTTATGCATTGAAAGAAATTTCCAATATTTTGATTTTTTTAAATATTTGATACAATCATTATTATAACTATTATTAGCTATTTATTATAGTATCTGCAAGGTTTTAGCATTAATATTATTGACGTGATGTATTTTTAATCTATTAAGCGTTATAATAAATAAATACTTACTCTCTAAAATAATTCAGTTATCTCCCTTTGACCAATAAAAGTGTTTTCTCTTTTCTTTTATTTCTATGTAAAATTTCAAAATTTTTAATTATCTCCCTTGTTTAATTCAATAAATTTTGAATTTTAAATTTTGGCGTCCCAACAATAAAAACGTATCAACCGTACATTAGAACAGCGTTTTAAATTAATAAAAAACGATAAGTAATTATTCTTACTAGAAGACAAAAATATCAGAGGATAGACTTACTCAAGTTAAAACAGATTTTATAATGGAGATAAAAGGTATATATATATATTTTTATATAAAAATAAATTTTCTTTTTTTCTTTTAACCTCATTCATAATTTTCTATTTCATTCTATTTTAATGTATTTATTTATAAACGTAAAATTAATGACTTAGTTTTTCTTTTCTTTTCTTTTAATTTAATTTTATTTTATCTTTATTTTAAAATACTTTCAGGAATACTTTCCTTACACACGACTAAAATGCTAGTTTTATTTTAGTGTCTTTAACTGTCCCTCCCTATGTTTGCTGACGAGGAGACTTCGTTATTAAAGGACAAACTGTTTGTCAAATCATTGTCAATATTTATTGTCCATTTAAATAAAATGAACATCGTTTCTGAAACGATCGTACAATCTATTGGATTTTGTTTGTTTTCCTTTTGAAACTGATTTTTAATTCAAATATTTTGAATCATTTTACTCAATAGTAAAATAGCCCTATGATATCCATACCTATCGAGCTTATTACATATCTACTGTACAATGAGCACTGTTTTCTTTTAATAGTATAAATACTTTTACTAGTACATTAAAATTAATTCTTATCTTTATACTCTAGGTCTAATTCCCTAAAAGAAAATATATATATCTAGACGTTGTATAAACCACTATACAATATATTTATGTGACCTTGACTACTAGAATTGCAAACTAAATAATATCTATAATTGCTTGATATACTCCTTGTATTATATTTGCATCTTTGTAGCCTGTAAACATAATTTTCTGTAAAATTATATACCATTACTCTGGTGTTGATCACATATATAAGATTTCTATTTGATGGTTCATATCGCTACCGCTGATAATAATTTATTTAAATATAAAAATATGATATCTTCTCTCAGAAACTATCGTATATACACAAGTGCGTGCACACACACACACACACACATATACATATATATATATATATATATATATATATATATATATATATATGGATGCATAATCGCGTTGACACACCGCTCCTCGTCAGATCACCGAAGTTAAGCAACGTTGAGCCTGGTGAGCACCAGATGGGTGACCATTTGAGAATTCTAGGCGCTGTATGTGCTCTACTGTCTGCTCTATCTTTTGGCAGCCATTGCATCGACAAAGATTAGTAGTAATACCGAAAATGGTGGTTGATTCTACACAAAGCCTTCGACACTATAATCAAACCATCTGAGGTGATTTTTGAACAAATAGTTGTTTTGGCGAAACCTCATATGTCGAAAGTTATAAAGTTAGATCCATGTCCAAGGAATCTATATCTAAAATTTTAAGGGTTTAGACCCAAAATTGTCGGAGGAGTTTGGTAGAGTTCTCAAAAGTAAAATCGTTGAACTTTGACCCCTTAATTGCCAAATTAGTGACTGAAATCCAGTCACATCGATTTTCCCCAAATCTCAGTACTCTGTATATCAAATTTCGAGTCTGTAGACTTAAAATTGACAGAGTTATTGCGTATGGAAACGTACACAGACAGACGCACACACACAGGCACTCACTTTTATAGATATATAAATATATACAGTTTTTCCCCGTTTAAATTTTTGTAATATCCTATTATTTATAATTAATTAATCTGTAATTAATACAATTAGGGTTCTTTCATTCTTGCGGGTCATTGTTTAAAAAAATCAACCGTGAAAATAAGTCAAAAACACAGTCAGTTGCTGATAAATTTTACTCTCTTTATTTCCATGGAATTGATCCATTTATACGAGTAAGAACGGAGTTTGGGGGAAATGTATTTGAAAAGAAATTGTGTGAGAAAGTTTAATGGGATAGAGGGAGAGAGAGAGAGAGCGAGAGAGTGAGAGAGAGGGGGATGAAATGTTAAGAAAAAGTTGTTACACATACATATTCAATTCTACTTTGTTATCTATGTTCTCGGACAACGCCTGATACTAACTTAATAGAAAAGCATCTCTGGGTCAGACATGTTTATTTTATTAATTCACACGACGTAGATGTTTGTAATTTCGCGTTTAAACACTTTGCTAACTTTGTTTACACTTCAGCTGTTTATATTAAACGGCCGTTAACTTCAACTGTTACGACAATATGTGCAAATCGCAACTTTTATCAGGCTTGGCTGCCAAAGAAGCGTTCGAATGTCAAGGTTTACGAATTAAAGCTTTCATTTTGAATGTAAATTTTTCGTCAAGTAAAAATTAAGGTTTGGTGTCGAAAATCATAATTTCTAACTTCAAATCAGACCCCTATTCCTAGGATTTAAAAACTTCGATCTCACTCTGACTCCTTGATTTTCAAATTATCCGACTTCGACTCCATGTGTATGTCTATTCTTTATAAATGTAATAATCCGACTACAGCATGTGGCATTCTTATGATTCCGAATATTTCAGAAATTCCGGAGTCTACGCTAACTTCATAACCTTGATAATTATACACAACACGAAAAAATCAGAGATTAAAAAAGCAACAGATTAAACAAACAAAAAAAAAGAAAACTAAAAACTGATATGTACCGAGAAAGAGATATATTCGTTTGAAGTAACTGAGTGGTCTTGGTTACTATACTCGGATAATGATCTAGGTAGCCGTTTTACTGAATGAGTGTTTATGATTGGAGTTGGTATTTCTTAACGTGAGACTTTCGGCAGACATTTCCACATCCCTCGCAGAGGGGCCTGCCCTGCTAAATAAGGAAACCATACGCTGCTTAGGAAGAATCGATAATGAACACTTATTCATTACATCTAAAACGAATAATAAAGAATTAAAGAAGTAATTTCAATCTCCATCGAACAAATAGTAAATTACGATGCAAAGACGGTAAATGTGTGGTAAATGTGCTGTGAGGTGCATCCTGGGTATTGGGGTACCAAACCTGTACCGGATGTGTTAATGGTAAATCTAGATCGTATCCTCGATCTTCGGACACCGAATGTGTTCCGGTTGTGTTGATGGTCAATCTGTGCCGTATCCTAGGTCTAGGTGCATCAAATGCGTAGCGGATGTGTTGATAGTTAATCTAGGCCGTATCCTAGACCTGTGGCGGATGTTTCGAAGGTCAATCTAGGCTTTATCCCAGGTTTTGGGGCACCAAATTCATTCAGGATGTGTTGATAGTCAATCTAGGCCGTACTGTAGATCTTATTGTAGTAGATCTGTGCCGGGTGTGCTGAAGGTCAATCTATGCCGTATTCTAGTTCTTAGAGCACCAAATGTGTTCTGGATGGTTAATAGAGGCCATATCTTAGACCTTGAGACAGCAGTTGCGTGCCGGTCGTCAGTCTAGCTCGCATCTTAGATCTTGAGGGACATAATGATACCTGAACGTTCAGTAATCAATCAAGGTCGTATCCTACTTCTTGAGACATCAAATATATCCCGGGTGTGCCGGTATTGTATCTTCTTGGGGCAGCAAATGTGAGCCAGATATGGCGGTGATCACTTTAGGCTATAATCTGGATTTTGAGGCACCTAATAGGGGCGGTTTCTTCGTGGACAGTTTTTACAACACAACAAAAATCATTGCTGGAAAATGACTGTAACACTTTACCGCACCAGTATATATCACATTGCCGAGATAAGGGCCAGGTACATCCTAAAATTGAGTTATGTTGCCACATCCTGGCAGAGGTTACTCGGTGTACCCTATCCTGCTTAACAGAGTTCAAAACCGCATTCGAAACCTAGTGGGTAATGTTTTTCTTTCTTCCCAACAACCTCTTTCCCACTTAAAAACATTGCTAGCCTGTTTCTTTTCTGTCGCTATTTTCATGACAACGCTCGATTGAACTCCAATCTATTGTTCCCTCTTCCCAAACTTTCACAAATATCACCCGACTAGCTACAACTACTATATATAATTCCCCCCGCACACATACACGCACGCACACACACACACACACACACATACACACACTCTCTCTCTCTTTCTCTCTCTCTCTCTCTCTCTCTCTAAATTTAAACGCAAAGCTTCTTTTCTTCGAACTGTCTGCCTGGGGAACACTGTTCTGTTGGGTTGCTTTTCGGTTAAATACAACATGGTATCCTTCAAATCCAATGTAAACAAGTTCTTATTGAGCCGTTCCAATAAATAACCAAATTCTACCCAATTTACATTATTAAGGATTACTACACTACCACCTTACATTCATTAACCTTTATCCTCAAGTGGCATTCGGGCCTTGATAAGTGGTGGCACCAAAGTAAAAAAAAATTATCAAACATTAACTCTTTTTAATACAACTCATGATCCTCTAACATACATCGTTTCTAGGCTATCCAATTTCTGTTAATTGTGTAATTAAATCACATAAATTTCAAATTCTATGATGTGATAGAAACGCATCAATTGATTAACTGTTTCAATTTTCAAATCAAAGCACGTATATATATATGTATGTATATATATATATATATATATATATATATATATATATATATATATATTGGAACACGTGTAAAAAGACCAGAAATGTCAAAATAACACATACAGTTATCAAATAATTGTGTATAAAACTCGAAAATGTGAAGTCAAACAAAATACTGGTGGTGACATTTATAGATTGTGTTTTAATCAGTATTTTGTTTGATTTTTCATTTTTGAGCGATTATCGAGGCATGACGATGGATCTAATGTGATCATCATTTGCTATTTGGTACGAACTTGACAGGTTTTACTATACCTTTACTTTGTAAAGGAAAATACAATTTAAAGCAGTTAAAACACAATAAATCTATACAGAGTTGAAAAAGTTAATTAGCTTGCCTTTGGTAACATTTATTTTTGCATGCTTTTGTTTTTTTTTTTGCCTTTTTATACTTCGTGAGTTCTTTTGAAATATCCCCCAATTTTACTTATTCTTCGATATTGATTTTTGTTTCCTCGTTATTATCTCAGAATTTTCTGATAAATGAGTTCAAATGATATTTTATAATTGTTCATGAAAATAATTGTTTTTCACAATCTTTTCACAATCTTTCTCATCGTCCTCCTCTTTCTTTAATCCTACCCAACCCCCTTCTCACGGTTCTCCTTTTCATTTTGACCCTCCTTCTTCTCCCTCTCCTCTTCCTCTTCTTCTTCTGTTCCATCTTCTTTTTCTTCATGTTACTTAGATTCTTTCTCCTTTTTTTATCACCTTCACGCCCAAACAATGCGATAATGACACTTGGACATAAGGGTCTATTAATTAGGGACATGCCTAAGAAAGATTAAGATGTTGGTTTATGTTGAATTTGACCTTCTGCATATCAGTACAATTTGAGAATCAGGTAGCAGGAAGGGAATTCCAAAGTCTAGTCGTTCTAGGGAAGAAGCTATTAGAGCAGAAAACTTTCTGCTATTTAGGGACCTCAACAGTGAAGGGACCCAAACAGTCAAGGGGCCTCAGCAGCGAAGGAGCCTCAACAGTGAAGGGGGGGTCTGATATTATCTGTCTGTCACCCCATCTTTTCCCCTTTCTCCGCCTCCTACTTTACAACCTCCTTTTCAGGCTTTTTTCATTATCCATATAACCCTCCCACTCATCCCCTCTTCCTCTTCTCTTTTGTGTCTCTTCCTTTTTTTTGCTTCTCATTCTTCCTCTGTACTGCTTCCTAATCTATTTTACCTACTTGTTATCTCGTTTCTCTCTCTCCTTCCCCTACCCCCCCTTCTTCTGCTCCTCTTTTTCTTTTGTCTCTTTCTTTTCTCCTTCATCTTTTTTTCTTAATTCTTCTCCTAACATTTTTTTCCTTTCTTTTCGTCGTCTTCTTTTCCCTCACTACCTTTCCCTTTCCTTTTTTCTCTCTTTTCTCTTTTTGTTTTTCTTTCGTTCTCTTTTCTCTCGTTTTTGTCTTTTCTTTTTGTCTCTGTGTTTCTTCTTCTTGCTCTCGCTATATCTCTCTTACAGCATCTCTCATTTTCTATTTCTCTCTCTATTACTTTCCCTCTCCTTAACCCCTTTTTTCTCTTCATCCATCTCTGTTCATACTTGCACACTTCCAATTGTTATTTCGAGTGCCCAACATAAAAAAACACCTCCTCAACCCTTGTTTATTGCATCCTTTTGTTATGCAGTCAATTGGCCACCCAGGTCGAGCAAACTGTTGGGGAAATAAAAATGGTGTCCCGATTAAAGACGTAACAATAGTGGCTCAGTGTATAGAGCGCCCAACTACAGTATTCTAATATGTAAAAGGCTATATGCCTGTCCATATTCATGTTACGTTTGGTACAGTGATAACGTCACCAGTTTTAAATGCTAGTTTTTCTTCCGGTTTCTATCCTAGCTGACGGCAATCGTATATATTTTTTTACTTTGGGAATCACGACTACATACGAAATCTGGACAAATTTAAATATCATATTTAAGCGGAGTTTACAACTGGGCAAGCCCCCTCCCCATCCCTAGATACAAATAAAAATTTCGAAGTATCTGATAATATTTTTTTTTACAAGGTGGTCACCACTTATCAAGGCCCGGAAGCCACTCAGGGATAAGGGTTATTGTAAATACAGTACGTTAGTGTGGAGATTTAATAATGTGTCTACTTAAGGGGCGGTTCATCAGGAATTTGTTTACGTTGGACTTGAAGACATCCAGATTGTAGTAAGATGGGGAGCAGGCAGACGGAACAGTGTTCCACAAGCGTGCAGTTCTAAGAAAGAGGCTTTGTTCATGGGATCTACGTTTTGATTTAGACATAGATAAAGAGTAGGGAAAGTTTTTTTGTCGGTGGATTCAGCTAGATGGGTGTTTTTCGTCAAAGATTGGCGAGGGGGACCAGAGATTGGAGTTCAGACGAGCACCTGCCACGGAAATAATGATAAAACGAAGATAGGCTTGCAACGTCTCTTCTGTGGAAGAGAGGTTGCAGGGAAGAGAAATGGACCCCCCACTAAGCCACGAAGTCTATTTTGTACTCTGTCAAGGCAAGATAGACTGTTTTTAGAAGCTTCTGTTCAGATATGGCAGCAGTATTCGATCCTTGGACGTACTTGGCTTTTATATAGAAAGAGAATTGCATCAGTAGTGAGATATCTTCTGGGGCGGTAGAAGGATCCCACCATCTTTCCAGCGACCTTGGCAACAGACTTGATGTACGTGTTCCATTTCAGATCAGGAGTGAAGGTCAAGCCCAGAAGCTTGTCAAAACATGGGGCTTCTCCTAGACGAGAGCCGTCCATTTCAATTGATGCCAGATGGAGATCAGAGCGTTGATGATGTAAGGATAGGAGTTTGGTTTTTGATGCATTAAAGGTAATCAGACACATCTCCCCCCTGAACCATGCGCTCGAGATCAGAGGAGAGAGAATCAGGGAGAGCTTTGTCATTTACAACCTTTGATGTTTTCCGTAGATGGTCGTGTCATCAGCATAGATGTCAACGAATGATTAAGGTATGTGTTTAGGGAGATCATTGATGTAGATCAGGAAGAGAGTTGGGCCCAGGATGGACCCTTGAGGGACTCCAGCATTAATACTGCAGGCCTCTGATTTTTGTCCATCAACCACTACTCTTGTGAGCCTATCAGAGAGAAATGGCTTAATGATAGAGAGAACATTTCCAGTAATACCGTAGCTGGAAATCTTGTGAAGTAGGCTTTTATGCCATACCTTGTCGAAGGCCTTTGATATGTCAGGAGCAATTTCCCTAGAAATTAAGCCTTTGTCGAGAGATTCACTAATCCTATGAGATATAACCGTTATCACATCTGCAGTAGATTTTGCAGAACGGAAACCATATTGCGTGTCAATAAGAAGGTTATTTCTGCTGATGTGGTTGATTATTTCTCTATTTAATATGGATTCCAGCAACTTACTCATGACACACAGTTATTGGTCTGTACTGAGAGGGAGATGACTTACCACCCGAGTTCTAAAATACAGGGCATACTGATAAGGTTTTCCAGGGTGTTGGAAAGCACTTCTCCTTAAGGCAACGCTTAAACAGTTTCGTAAGTATGGGAGCAAGTTCTGGTTGAAACTTTTTAAAAACTATAATTGGGATGCCGTCAGGGCCAGTTGCTTTACTGGAATCAAGGTTCTTGATTAGCTTGGCGACCTTATGCACAGATATTTGTATGTTACCTAGCGAGTTCTGTGTTATAGGAGGAAATATGGGGAGTTGATTAACGTAACGTTGTGTGTAGCTCCTATTTGATTACGGCACTATGAGAGCAGAGTTAGACACAAGGTCAATTTTTAATGTGGTGGATATCCCAAATGAGGGTATACCCATTGGAACAATAATTGAAATTATTTAGAAGAATTTCTCCCCTTACCGAGGACAGAAGAGATTAAGTGTAGTATCGAAACCGATACTACACTTTGTTCACAAACATTTGCTTTAATTCTAATATATGTATGTCTGCTTAGCAGCGGACTAATCTTTTGGAATGAATGGTTAACATGAAATACAATGCTTATTGTGAACAACTTATTATAAACGCCTTATTGTCAAGAACTTATTGTATCCGTTTATAGTGTTTTTTGTTGTTGTTGGCTTACTACGTACAAAGACCAAGAGTCATTCAAGGATAATGGACAAGGTATTAGAAAGCTCGCTAGATTATGAACAATAAATTATATAAACTAAGTTTGATTACACATGAGGTGATTTATTACAGTCATCCAGTTGAAAGGTATCAGTAGGAAACGGATACTCTTAAATGCGACACAATGAAGTATGTAAATATCGTCACTGAACCATCTGCAAAAAGACGAATATCAAATGGAGCAGCAAATTCTGTGCACACCCATACGCATATACCTAGAAACTTACACAGTGTGTTCATATATATATATATATATATATATATATATATATATATATATATATATATATGTGTGTGTGTGTGTGTGTGTGTGTGTGTGTATAGTCTAGATAGGATATTTATACCGTTTGGATTGGATAAGACATCGGTACCGTCGGTTTCAAACCTGATAATAGAAAACCATTTTAGTTTCCAATATGAAGCTCTCTTCAGTCAACCTTTCTACGCCCTACCTAATCTGTCTATTAATGGAAGTCGAAAAATACACATACATTACAAATCTCATGCAAATCCCGTTTTAATGAACTAAAATTTCACATTGATTAAAATTTTTAAAAGTTGTACGTTTAATGTATGTATATATATATATATATATATATATATATATATGATTGCAACGTCTTGTCAGACGAGTGCCACTCCCTCAGACATTTAAAATCCATGAGCCCAAATGACTGAGGGAGTATCTATACAAAGATGATGTTACAGAGTCTTTGCTTTGTACGACAGTTAAGTCTCTCTATTTGTTCAAAATGTTGAGATCCAGCAACAAGCAAGAGCAAGATAGCCAGCAACAAATTAAACTGCAGACCAGCTTAATGCGGGTACTGGTCTCCCGCTTTATGGTTTTTAAATCAGAGACTTGCTTCTCCTAGAAAGGTTGCCTTCACCACGGCTTACGGGAGCCCTCTCCACCACAATACACATATACACACACACAAATATACACGGTGCTAGTTGGCCGTTGACCCAGAAAAAAGAGTTCATTCGCCCTTTGTGTCAGGTCATGTCATATGCTACTGGTACCATGTAACCCAGTACTACCTGCCTCATGGTCGGGTGACCGGCGACTAAACTGGTTCCCCCACCAGACTTTTTTGGCGAGGAGGGCGGCTAGTCTCCCTGGAGGATTAAAAACAAGACCTTCCAAAGGGCGAATGATATATATATATACTAGCAGAAGTACCCGTCGTTGACTGGGTTCAAAAATAGCCTACAGAAAATGGACTATGATTGATGAAAGTATGATAGGTAATGAACAGGACGGGGTGGTAAATTGATAGGTTTTGATACCCTAAGCAAAATATAATGAAAGTAAAGATAATTTTCGCGGAAATATATATTTTTATATCAACTTTGTTTCCATTCGTAGTCAAGAGAGACTAACAAAATGGTGTTTCCTTAAAAGAGAAAATGTTATATATATAATAATAATAATATAAATACACAAGAAATAAATGTTACTATAGTTAATAAAAGTTAATTTTATGCTAGAAAACTTCATTGGTTTGTATTTTTTTAATTGTTTGTAAAAATATATATTTTTTAATTCACGAACCGGTTTAAAAAAAAAAATCAAGATGGCAGCGACTTTGAAATGGAGAACCCCGTTTTCAATTTGAAGGCGGTGCACCTGAGCATTCTGAGTTAACAATTTAAGAGAGTTCCCTCAACGTAAGAAATATTTATAAACATATGTTAATGTTTTCCGTTATTTTGTGCTAGAGGAATATTCGATTATGGCATGTATAGTTTAAATAAAAATTCATTTAATTAGTTATCGCCTCAAATTTCGTTTGCACTTTACTTGAAATAATTTCAGCGAACTTAAATTAGGTTCGCTGAAATTATTTCAAGTAAAGTGCATTAAAAACTATTTAAAAAAAACATGAACTGAACTTTTATTGACTATGGTAACATTTATTTCTTGGATATTTATTTTTTCGGGTAGTCGTTTGTTGGATTTTCTGCTAAACACTCTTACTAAATATTATCGACGCAATACCGAAAAACAAAGAAACAAAAACATTTTTGAAAAATAATGAAGCTTTACTTACTTTAGTAAAATAATCCGAAACAGCAAAATGGGATATTAAAAAAGTAAACACGTAATTATTTCAGTTTTTTTAAAGCAAAGGATCGATTAAATATGAATAAGAAGAAAATGTCGCCCTTTTCAAGCAGAACAGCTTCGTTTTAGTTTTACAGTATTGAACGGTGTAGTATTACGCCGTCGGATTCAGGGTTGTGCTATTGTAATGTAATGAACACGCAGAAAGGGTTGTAAACAAATGAATTCCTTCTAGGACACTCACAAAAAAAACTTAAACAGATATAAAAATAAATAAAAATAAAACGGTTATGTAAATGTTTTTAAAAAGACACGTAATCACGTGAGCAGGATTTTTTGCTTTTTTTGACACGATAACAAGTAAAGTTCTTATTTTTTATTATCTATCCATTTATCTAATTTTAAAGAGTGCCACGGTCAAGTGGAGAAGGAAAAAGCAGTTATGCAAAATTTGTGTTGTGAATTGTCTAAAGTTCCGACTGTTTTTTTTTTTTGGCTTTCACTTTAATAAGAACGTGAATTCATGAGGTGAATTTATTCGATACAATATGATTCAAAAAATAAATAAAAGCTAACGTGAATTAAGATTAAAGTTAAGATGTTATTATGTACCCTCGCCCCTTTTAAAAAACTTTGTTAAACTTTGTGACTTATTTACATTCTATGGAGGGTAGGCGCAAACGAACACCCAATGATTTTATTATACCATATTTCTTCAAACTGAAACATAATTATCAAAGTATACTTACGCAAATAGATATGAAAAGTCTTTACTAAAGTGTGTGCCTATTTCAATTCTAAGGAGGCCAGGCGCGAACGCCGACCCCACAATTTTATTATACCATCCCTATTAAAGTTGAAACATACTTATCAAAATATTCTTATGTACATCTATATCAAAAACCCTTGTAAACGTTTTTGTTTTTTTCGTTTTTATTTCCATATTTTGGAGGCCAGACGCGAACGCAGATCCCACAATTTTTATGAACCACAATACTGCCAGATCAAACATACCCATGTCTGATCCTCGATACATCTTCTATCATTATATGTAATCAGTTATGTTAAAATAGTCAACCATATAGGAGCCTATTCGTGACCAGTCACACACACACACACACACACGTTCAGCTTTATATTATATATGTATATATATATATATATATATATATATATGTGTGTGTGATTAGTTTTTTTTTTTTTTTTTTTTTTGAAAAAGAAATCTAGCAGAGTGCGTAATTAAAAGAAAATCCGAAATATAAGAGCGTATTTATATTTTTTGTCAGATGAGACAAGTCATACGTACCGTAGGATTCAAGCCCGATACTTAAGACCGTTTTAGATATCCTTATCAAACTGTCTTCCGCCAATATGCTTATATATATATGTATATATATATATATATATATATATATATATATATATATATATATATATCACATTTTTCTTCACCATATTTCCTCTGCTTCAATTTTTTTGTTTTCAAGTAAGATCTTTGACTTACTCCTTGTTTCATCAAATACTTTTGCATGCAAAATCCGATCCGGCATTTTACTAATTCCTACCCTCTGGTGAGAAGGAACGTATTTCTTCGAAACTCCGCAGATTAAGGACTATCCACTTATTTAGTGTTTCCTTTTCAGATTAAATATGTTTTAACTCATTCAAAGTGTTTTTAACATGTTTTATTAACTGTTTGATATATATATATTAATATTTCCACAGCCAGACCATGTCGCAGCTCACAAGAGCAATGACAGCCAACAAACCGGCTGGCTCTTGTCAGCTGCGACGTTATCTGTCTGTGGAAATATATATATATATATATATATATATATATATATATATATATATATATATATATATATATATATATATATAATTTTCCGGTTATAGACGGATGAGATAGAGCGGCTGGAGGGATACTGGGATCTAAAACAGTTTTCTAATATCAGGTTTGAAACCGACGGTATCAATGCCTTGTCTTTTATAATCTTTTGAAAAAAAATATTATGCATTTATTTCGAAAAATGTTTTCTTAGGATAGAGCACTTTGCTGAAATTCTTTTTCACCAATTAAAACTCAGTAACGAAACGCTTAAAAGCTCCAACTGTCGTTTGGGAGATCGGGTTTCGATTCTGGCTTGAGGTAGTTGATTGACTAGCCGCACTGATCAGATGTGAAACAGCGAAACGGTACTGTATGTGGATGAGTATAATGCTTCCTATCTTAGGTTTAGCATTTGGGAAGTGATACACGAATTACCATTAGCGTAGTAAGCGATGCTCTTTGTGTAAACAAATTGAGCTTAGGTATTTGGACAATGTCAAAATATTGTTAATTCACTGCCCGCATAGCAATAGCCGTATAGTGCAACGGTTAGAAGCTTCGACTGTCGTTTGGGCGATCGGGTTTCGATCCCGGTTTGAGGTAGTTGCTTGTCTAGCCCAGTGTGCTATACATGGATGACTATATCATCATATATATCATCAAGAAGAAGAAGACAATATCATCATATATATCATCAAGAAGAAGTCTCGAAATATAGACTTAACGTTGATGAACACATAACTTGGTTGGTTCCTTTTTATTTTCTTTCTCCTCTCTCTATCTATCTCTCTCTCTCTTTATATATATATATATATATATATATATATATATATATATATATATATATATATATATATATATATATATATTATATAATGAATGGCGAAAGCCTATACTCTAAATTTGATGATGCTGATCATCTTACAATTTATTCCTTTAATTCAGTTGGTATTTACAATTCTTGACAGTATCTGTTTCGTAGCACAAAATAAATCACTTAATTATTTTATCAATCAGTGAAACTATTTCGCAATTAACTCATACGCTATAATCACATTGACTAATGGATACCTATTAACACTTATCCTCGAGTGGCCCCGGGCCTTGATAAGTGGAGATTTCCTGTGTAAAAAAAAAAAAAAACAAAAAAAAAAAAAAAGGAAATAAATGCGTTTGGACATTTAAAAATCCGAAAATTGAAAGCGAAGCTGCAAATACCTTATAGTTTGTTTACGTTATGCCATTTTGAACTTAGAAATAAAGTCACTAAATTCCCCATATTCGTATTAACACATTGCATTTAGTTATATTCTGCCAGAAATGTTCTATTTAGTAATTAGTAAATATATTATTTATAATTAAAATATACATATTTACCCAAATAACATGAATGATTATAATCTATTACGTGTGTTTATATACGTACTAAATTTATACGAAACTTTTTTAAAAAATTATTCAATTACCAGTTGTATTAAATTATTTATTTATCTGAATTTAAATCAATATATGTTAATTTATTATTACTTTTATAATTAAATTTATTATTACATAATAATATGTTATTTTAATTAAATGAATATTTTCATAACAAGTACTCGTCTGAGACTCAATCTCTGTTTCCGCTGGCCTGACTTTCACGAAAAACACTCGTCTATCTGAAACAACTATGAATAATTCCCCCACTCTTTATATATATATATATATATATATATATATATATATATATATATACTTCAACTTAAACGTAAATTCCACGAACAATGGAATTCTGCTCCGCTTTCCTGCATTCAGACTAAATACAATATGGTTGTCTGCAAGTCCAACCTAAACATATTCTAGATGAGTCGTCTCTTTAAGTAATCCAATTTACCAAATTTCCACGACTAACGATTACTACGATATTTTACCATTGATTTCCGTACACTCATTAGCTATTATCCTCGAGTCGCCTCCGAGCCTTGATAAGTGGTGACTCTTTTGTAAAAAAAAAAAGAAAACTTTTACAAACTCATTGATTAAGGAGACAGGGACAGCAAAAGACATTTCTGAGAGACCCTAGCTGGCGCTATACACAATGACAGCTGGTGTGTTATGACCGTTCTGCATAAACCTGTACGTAATTGGTTCGTTCATATCCTCCATTAGTGACAAAGCAGGCCCCTTGAAGAGCAGAACTGTTTCACCAATCTTAAGAAGAGGTTAATACAAAGATCCATAGAAAATGCTTGCCCACATTTTAACTTGGCAGCCTACTTCATCCAGCTGGTTATCAAATATAGCAATCAGGAAACTAAAAGCATCATGGAATTTAACGTAAGGTTTTAGAATGTCCTCACATGGAATGAAAATGACAAGAGAAAGGCTCTAGTCTCATTGGAATTGGCATAAAACTACATAAAGATTGCTGCACTCACTGAAAGACGTCTTCGGGGAGATCCATACCTTTGTGAGAGAAAGTGTGGCTACACAACCTTCTAGATTGTTAAGCAAAAGAATATACCACGGCAAGCTGGTATCGGCGTGTGGAGTATGCCCAGTAAACTAAGTCCCAATCGTGGATCAAATAGCATGGTGGGTAGAGAGGGCTCCCGTAAGATGAAGGAAACCTCTCTAGGAGAAGGAAACCCCTGATCTAAAACCAATGATGTTGAATTGCTCTTTTTTTTCTTTTTTTTTTTTTTGTTCAATGTGGCAGTTAGATTGTCTTGATATGCAATGGAATACACATTTTGCAATTGATGTTTATCAGGAATTCAATGAGGACTGATGAAGATATGGGTTTGAATGGCAATAACGACTCAAAGGGTCTGGGCTGGTAGATGTTTAGGGCACCACAGCTTGGACCTGGTCATCAGTGGATGTGCTGGAAGGTTCATAGAATTGACCGTCTGGCACGTGCTGCTAGTTGCGCTCATGTTTGCGTCATTTGAGCGGAGATGTATTAAGTAATCGCAATATTCGAGAACAAGTTGCGGCCATCATATATATATATATATATATGTATATATATATACATATATACATATATATATATAAGAGTTAATAAAAACATGTTGAAAAACACTTTGAAAAAGAGTTAAAAACATATTTAATCTGAAGAGGAAACACTTGATAAGTGGATAGTCCTTAATCCGCGGAGTTTCGAAGAAATACTTTCCTTCTCATCAGAGGGTAGGAATTAGCAAAATGCGGGATCGGATTTTGCATACAAAAGTATTTGATGAAACTACAAGTAAGTCAAAGATCTTACTTGATAACAAAAAGTGAAGCAGAGGGAATATGGTGAAGAAAAAGGTGATTACACGTGAATGGATGATCTGGTGAAAGGTAAATAATCCAATGACGGTAAAATCCAAAAATATAACTCCAAGAAAGTTAATTGAATTTACATTTGCACAAGTAAAATCCAAGGAAACCACAAAATTGGAAGATGATCCAAAATAATCCAAAAGGCCGAAATCCATGGAATAATTCACAAATATGTACAAAGAAAAGAAAAGGGGGAAATTCCAATAATATTAATAAAAGAAAAATAAGATATGCTTTTCACACGACTGCCGAGACATAATAAGAAAGATCAGGGAAGAACAAGAGAGAAAAAAATAAATAAATAAATGGTAAATGGTGATAGAGTTAAATTATTTTATATATATATATATATATATATATATATATATAAATGTGTGTGTATGTGTGTGTGTATGAATATAAATATATATATGTATATATATATATATATATATATATATATATATATATATATATATATATATATATATATACTAGTTCGACGCCCGACCTTGTTCCCAGTCGTACAATTCGCTTAAACATGATATGCAGATTGGGTATGTATTATTATAGAATCAATCCTTTATTGATTATGATATATTATGAGAAATAATTTTCCGGTGGATTATCTTGCAAAAAGAAAAACAAAAGAACAAATAATAGTGATAATGTCGTTCATTAAACTCTGTGTTTGTTTACAATATCTCGTCAGCTGATATTTGGGTTTGACGATGAATGCTCTGGAAAACATACTTCGTATCAATGTAGTTTACATATGCAAACGAAGAAATATTTGCGGCTATTTTAAATGGCAACTCTTCTTTTATTGTAAGTTTAAGGTATTGATACGAAAAAATTAAAATAAACTGGTGAGGTACAATATGGGATAATTCGATCTGTAGACGAATGCCTTACCACGGAGCTTTATCTCCAGCTCACAATCAATCTGTTTTCTTATGAAGAAATAATTTACTGAGGTTTGATTGTTTCCCTTGGCCGGTGTAACATAAAATATCCCTATGTAAAATGTTTTCCTTTTTATCTAGAGAAGAAAATAAAACTAATTTTAACTTTAGATATTTTCGATTTTCGATACTTATCTAATGACGTTCTGCACAAAACATATCTAAGAACACTGTCGAGCATATGAATTACATTATTGTGAAATTTACGAAAGAAAAAGCTTGCCGTTTCGAAACATATGAGGAAAGAACTTTTACACACACATTGACTTTTATATGAGAGTATATATATATATATATACATTTGTATGTATATACAGATATTTATACATATATATATATATATATATATATATATATATATATATATATATGTTACAATAATAGAAGCCTGTTCTTGTAAGTCAGTAAATATGAAATAGGATAGTCAAGGATTCGAACTTGCGAAGCTAGATTTGGAATTGAGAATTCCAATCATAAGTTAAAATAAATACAGAATGTTATTGAAAATAAGGAATGTGGAATTGCAATTGTTTAGCTCACACAAAATAGTTAGATATCTGTTTATTGGAAAAGGAATGTAATGATGAAATTTGTTTCTGTTATAAAAATTAAAATAAGGAATTTAATCGTCAATTGAAATTGTAAACATATTTTGTAAATAGGTTACTGAACTCCTGGGGTCATGTCAGTGTGGGATGTTTTGCAACGTGACGCATGTCAAGGCAACGTGCTCGATGAGCAAATGTTTAATCATGCGATGACTTGACGAGTTCTCAATATAGGTAGAGTTTTAGATGCAGTCTGAGAGTAAAGAGAGTGAAGAGCCGAGAAGAGCCGAGAGAGAGAGAGGGGTCAGAAACAGCTGAAGACGCTAAACCTTGGGAGCAAAGGCTAGAGAAGAAAAGCCATGTAAAGAAACTTTGAATTCCTCGAGCAAAATCAGGACCGGTCATGAAATAAAGGACGTCATCATGTGTTTTTGTATCTGCGTCGTCGTGTTGTTATTCAATAGAAGGGGTATTGCCATTTATGTTATAAGAACCTTGATAAAATCATCATCTAAAAAATATGTGTTAAAAAGTATATGTGTCAAAGTATAAATGTTATAGAAACACCCCCGTTCACAGAACTGTCAAAAGTATAAATGTCAAACTCTCAGTCTATCTATCTGTATATCAAATCTCCTCTAATTGTGTATTACATGTCAATGCCTATTATATATATAAGAACTGTGTTTCTCTCTTTATATGTACCCTGTCTCAAGATATGTCACTAAGACTCTTCCTATTACGAACAAACAACAAATAGCATCAGTCTAATAAGAATTACAATGTATATATATATATATATATATATATATATATATACATATATATATATATGCATATATATATGTATATGCATATATGTATATACGTATATATATGCATAATATATACACGTATAAATATATATATATATATATGTATATATATGTATAAGTAAATATATGTATGCATATATCTACACCCACACACCCACACCCCCCCACACACACACAGACATATATATATATATATATATATATATATATATATATATATGTATGTATGTGTGTGTGTGTATTGCGGGGCTTAAATTGCCCCTGTCCTTGTGAGCGATTAACATTCTAATCTACGAATTATAAAGATATTTACTTTGATCTCAGTTGCTCCCTTTTCAAGCAATTTAGTCAGGATGAACGATTTGCGAAAAAAAGGGGCCACTCAGCAAATGTCGCTTCAAACGAAATTAATTAAGATTTTCACTTAAGATGCTGAACTTTTACGAAGCCGTGGTTAAAAACAAACCGAAAAATACTTCAGATAAAACAAAGTCAACAGAAATAATAAAGCCAACAAAATATGACCTATTTAACAATACCTATACATACATAAACAGACGCTTTCTATCGCGAGAGACAATGGATACCCCATGAAATTGTGACTGCCAAGTGAACAGTCAGAATAAAAAATAAATAGAAACGGTTTCGCAATCTAGTAGGTTAGTTATAAACTCTTCAATTTCCTCCTTACGTCTACTTATAACAATAATCCCCTCCTTCTTTATCTCTCTTTTTCCCCTTATATATATATATATATATATATATATATATATATATATATATATATATATATATATATATATATATATATATATATTAGAATGTATTAGTATATTTTGACAGTATTTTCTCTTGCACATGTTTTGTTGAACAGCAGAGAAATGCCTGTTTGTTTTACTTGAAATCATCTTTTTTCTTATGGCGGATCAATATTCGAACTTTCTGCTCGAGTGTAACAAGAAATTTGCCACAATTGCAAACGTTTTCAACTTCCACGAGTCGTCTTCAAACTAGTGATAAATTAAAAATTGCGTTTGAAAATTTATTGAAAATGATATTAAAATCGTTTAAAATTATTAAAGCATATGTACGTGACTTCTCCCTCATATTGAGCTTCACTGATGATGTTCTTTTTTTATACGAATGAATAAAGCTTTAATGATTGGGATGCGCCGATTACAATGTTAGACGGATGAAATGGTGGTGTTTATAATTAATATGGCCCTAAATTCGTTTTTAGGGGGCGGGAGGGGTCAAGTGCTGCAAGGTGTTGGTAAATTGTTTTTCGATAAAGTCACCAACCGCAAGTTTTAATTCATCACTCGCCTACAGACCACTCATGGAAGTTGAAAACATTTGTGACTATGAAAAATGTATTTTTACACTAGAATAGAACGTTTGAACATTGGCCCGCCAAAAGGAAAAATGGATGGTTAGAAAAGCGAACAGGATTTATTCTGTTGTTTCAACGAAATATGCATGGTATATATATATATATATATATATATATATATATATATATATATATATATATATATATATATATAGCTTAATGCGTAAGAGGGAGAGATAGAGAGTTCAATTCCCCAAGAGGAGACTTATCTGGATAATGTTAAGCTCAACAATTATTATTGGAGCTTATACAATAGGACAAGTTAAACGCACCCATAGACGTTGCCATCCTATCCTGCGACCGCCCCCTTATAATAACATTCCCTACATCATAACAGAAGAAACTTAAAAATATTGCCGCATATTACCTAATCAATATTACATTACTTCTTTATTTATTTAGAATTCAATAAAGCTTCCCGCAACATTCTATAATTCCTCTTAATCTTCTTTTCTCCCTAATGAACCCCACGCTAGACGCCGCATCTCCCCCATGCTACCTAGCACCTTCTCTACTCTTCTGATGAGAAGCATTAGGCTTCGAAATGCCCTGGTATAAAGAGTCCCTTTCTATCCCCCAAATAATGCTTGTATTCCATTATTCAATAAATGATCCATTCTATATCTACCAATATATAGTTTTGTGACCTCATTTAATACTCTTGTTGTCTTATATATATATATATATATATATATATATATATATATATATATATATATATATCACTCTCTCTCTCTTTACATATATATATATATATGTTTCTGTGTATGTTTGTGTGTATATGTATATATCTACCTATATATATATTATATATATATATATATATATATATATATATATATATATATATATATATATATATATATACTAGCATGGGTGCCCGGCGTTGCCCGGGTGTTTGGAGGTGTATGCTGAGCAAAAAAAAGGGGTAATTTTTTAAACTTTGACCCCTATTATGACCCCTGAAAATTTATTTTTTTGGCCTCAAATCAAGTTATTAAGTTAGATCCATGTCCACGGAACCTATATCTAAAATTTCAAGGGTGTAGACCCAAAATTGTCGGAGAAGTTTGCTAGAGTTCTCAAAGCTCAAATCGTTGAACTTTGACCCCTTAATCGCCAAATTTCTGGCTAAAAACCGATCACATAGATTTTTCCAAATCTCAGTACCCTGTATAATTTCGAGTCTGTAGACTAAAAATTGACAGAGTTATTTCGTAGGGAAATGTACACAGACACACACACACACACACACACACACTTTCACTTTTATAGATATGTAGATTTAAAATTTGAGTCTGACAGAATGACAAAGTGATATTGCAAACCGATATATTAAACAAACGAACTTCAAAGAGACAAATGAACACATAAGTAAAAAAAAAAAAATGTATTAGAAAACATTTCTTGATTATTCCACGTTTTTTTTACAGACCTGACGACTGAGGTTCGCTCTTAATAAAAATTGTTTTTTATAGTCTTAATTTTGACTTCCTTTTTCATAAAAAACTAAAAGAAATCAAGAAGGAAAAGAAATTTAATTTTATTCTTTTTTCATTAATTTCTTTCTGTGCAAAGCAATTCTTTCAAACTTAATCTGTTTCCAAAATGTTTTTATTTCATTCCCCTCCCCCTTCATTCATTTTCCTCCGCATCCTGCCAAGTATTAAAATAAACCATTTATAATATTTATTTATGGATTTATTTACTTATTTCTTTTGTATCGGTAAATGAATTCTATGCACCCACCATGTTTAAGTTTGGGAGTAAAAAATGTACGATGAACAGAAGGATAGGGAAAATAATGTATATAAATACGCAATCATAGGTCATTATAAACATCATATACATTTACAAAACTTCCAAATTGGATTGAAATAAAGAACACGATGATTTATACTGAAACTCATCTAATATTAATAATAAAAAAATAATTAAAAAAACACAAGTTGTTTGTTTAAGTATTATAAGCAATTAAATATTTCGTTGTATTATAGATTTTAAAGATTAGAATGCGTTCTTTAATTACTTATAAATTACATTTTAAAAAGTGAAGGAACACGATTTGATTTGTAGTAAAATTGAAGTTTATTTAATAAAATTAAATGAAAATTATGCATGTAAGAATATGAATATTTGAAGCAGAACACAAGCAAAACATTTGATATGAGTTAAGACAATGAACAAATATTAAAATTAAACAATTTTTTTAATCAAAATGATTTTTTTTAATCAAAATGAACCACAATATTTTTAAATACAAATGAACCACAATATTTTTTCAAAATCAAAAACAATATTTTTAATGGGTTTGTATTACTGTACACATAGATTCGAAAAAGTTGCCAAAAACAAATATATAACAAATAAATGTTATCAAAGGCAAGATAAGTTACTTTTCTACCAAACTGGATATATTTTTCGTATTTTTATTCAATGTAACATGTTTATTCAGCTCGAAAACCATACAGTGTTTACCGATGTATTGGAAAATTCAAGATGGCGTCTTAGTCCCTCTTGAACACGGTAAGTTTGGGAAAAGGTGTTATAAATAAAAAACTGAATAAAATACTGTTAAAAACTCGCTCAATATGTTACCGTGACATAGGTTGACATATATTCGGCGGGTTTTTAATAGTATTTTTTCTAGTTTTTTATTTATAACACCTTTTCCCAAACTTACCGTGTTAAAGAGGGAGTGAGGCGCCATCTTGAATTTTCCAATACATCGGTAAACACCGTATGGTTTTCGAGCTGAATAAACATGTTACATTGAATAAAAACACGAAAAATATATCCAGTTTGGTAGAAAAGTAACTTATCTTGCCTTTGATAACATGTATTTGTTATATATTTGGTTTTTGACAACTTTTTCGAATTTATGTGTACAGTAATACAAACCCGTTTTTCGAGCTGAATAAATATGCTACATTGAATAAAAACACGAAAAATATATCCAGTTTGGTGGAAAAGTAACTTATCTTGCCTTTGATAACATTTATTTGGGTAATCTCCAAAAATACCGTTAGGGCTTACAACATGGCCGCCAGAAGAGTCAACAAAAAACTGCGAATAAAATATATAAAACTCGTAATTTCTGTTTTTAAAGTGGGTTGTCAATTTTCTTTATGAAATATACTTCCAAAATAAACTATTACAGTCGTTTAAAACATAATAGAAGTATTATTCTTTATTTTTTAAAAACAATGTTTACAAAATGTCTACGAACGTGCGTAGACATTTTGTAAACATTGTTTGGTTGCCATAACAACGTGACGGTAGTGAACGTGTGTGTGTGCGTGTGTGCGCGTGTGCTTGCTAGTACTACTATTAAGTTTGTCGGAGCGTTTGATTTCGTGTAGTTTAGTTTCGTATTTTTTTAATTTGTGAATAACAAGTTATTAAAAAATTAAACCCTTCCAAGATGGACAATAAATAAAGCCATAATATTTTATGGTAAAGGTAAGAGCGTAGAAACCATTGTTTTTTAGGAGATGTGATTATTGGATTAACCAATCAGAAATCGTCTGTGGCACACACATCTCTGTTTTTATAGATATATAGATAGATATAGATAGATATATGATGAGAAAAATGTGATTAGTATTCCGACAAGATGGAGAGATATAAAGGAACACACCAAGTTATGTTATCAACGTTTCGTCTTTATTGCGACATTTCATCTAGATGAAATTATGAAAGCAAAATAGCAGTACAGATATTTGGACATGTACATGAAATGAGTGTATTTTTGTTATGTAATGTGTTGACTGATCATATGTGTTAATTAATAGGTGGCGGTTCTTTTTAGTACTTTACCCATTTCGCCACGTTCTCTTGCACTGATCCGTGGCGTAGTGAATAAAGTTTTAATTTTATTGTTTCAAATTGTTTGGTGAAGCTTGATAATTTGAATTATTTGGATTATCGGATTACTGTTTCTTATTCTACCGTTATAGGCAATTCGAGTAGGAATTTCAGGATCCTTAAGCACCCAAGATGATAATAGTAATCAGAGAATTCAAATAACACAAATGATTTTTATCCATATTATTTTTATCAATATTATTATTATTTTTATTATTATTATTATTATTATTATTATTATTATTATTATTATTATTATTATTATTGTTATTATTATTATTATTGTTATTATTAGTATTATTATTATTGTTATTATTATTAGTATTATTATTATTATTATTTTTGTTATTATTAGTATTATTATTATTTTTATTATTATTATTATTGTTATTATTAGTATTATTATTATTATTTTTGTTATTATTATTATTTTTGTTATTATTATTATTTTTGTTATCATTATTATTATTATTACTATTATTATTATTATTATTATTTTTGTTATAATTATTATTATTATTATTATTATTATTATTGTTATTATTATTATTATTTTTTTTTATTATTCTTCTTCTTATTATTATTGTTATTATTATTATTATTGTTATTATTATTAGTATTATTATTATTACTATTTTTGTTATTATTATTATTTTTGTTATTATTATTATTATTATTATTGTTATTATTATTGTTATTATTGTTATTATTGTAATTATTGTTATTATTATAATTATTATTATTATTTTTGTTATTATTATTATTTTTCTTATTTTTGTTGTTATTATTATTTTTTGTTATTATTATTATATTATTATTATATTATTATTATTATTATGTTTATAATTATTATTATTATAATTCTATTATTATTTTTATTATTATTATTACTATTATTATTATTTTTATTATTAGTTTTATTATTATTACTATTATTATTATAATAATTATTATTATTTTTATTATAATAATTATTATTATTTTTATTATTATTATAATAATTATTATTATTTTTATTATTTTTTTTATTATTATAACTATTATTATTACTATTACTATTATTATTATTAATGTTATTATTATTATTATTATTATTACTATTATTACTATTACTATTATTATTATTATTATTATTATTATTATTATTATTATTATTATTATTATTTCTAATACAGGATAGATTTACTGCTGTCTACACCATAATCGTATTCAAGTTCAGTGTAAACCAATACCGTTTTCTTTAATAATAAAACCTACACTTTTTCAATTCCAATTCCCTTACTGTATTGTTTATAATCAAACAGACAGTACCATTAGCACATTGATTCATAAGGTTTTAAGGAGTTTAATTTTCTTACTATGTACCTTTATATACATTTCTATTTCATTATCTTGCCCTCAACGTATGCTTTCTTCCTTCTATATAAATCGGTTTATTTATAATTATATATTTTTATATGTATTTATAATTGTAAATTTTTTCATAATATATATATTCTACAAACAACCAGTATTTTATCAACTTTTATATATATATATATATATATATATATATATATATATACATATATATATATATATATATATATATATATATATATATATATATATATATATATATAACTGAAATTGTCTATGGTCTTGTTTGGGGGTGTCAACCAATTTTTGGTCTAAACAATTGAAGTTTTACATAAAATGTATTCAGACATAGGGCAAGCATTTTAATCGGGTTGTGGCCGAAAATTTGGCTTCGAAGGAGTTAAAGTTCAAATGATTTAACCATTGCGGTCTCAGCAACTTATTCAGCAAATTTTTGGTCTAAACATTTGAAATTTTACATAAAGGTATTCAGACATGCAGCAAGCTTTCTAATTGTTTTTTTTTTGCCAAAAATTGGTTGCCAAGAGGTCAAAGTAGGAAGAGTTGACTCTTGCAGACTCCACTAAACTCCTCCATAAACTTTGGATCTAAAAACTTGAAATTTTAGATGTAGGTTACCTGGACATGAGTTAAACTTTTTCATATATATATACATATATATGTACATATACACATAAAGTTATGAACAATACATAGGGTTCGAGTAAAGCCGGGCTGAACTGCTAGTATATATATATATATATATATATATATATATATATATATATATATATATATATATATATATATATATATATAATAGAAAAATTTATTCTAATTCTCCAAAAAACATTAAAACCCTGTCAAGAAAGTATACAGAATTTTAAATTATCCGACAAGGAGTACAGATAAAATCAAAAGACCTTATTCCGCGGAGTTTCGAGAATTGCAATTGTTCTCATCAGAGGAAAGAGGTTTGCAAAATATGCAATAAATTCAGCAGATTAGTGCAATAAAAGAAACTACAAAAGTTGAATTGAGTCATATTTACATAAACAAGTTTTTAACAGTTTGTAAAAGTTTATAAAGGTTCATAATGATTATGAAAACCGGTACAAGGAAAAAAGTTCAAGTATAAAACGATATGGTAAAAATCAATTGCATATAAAAGTAAAATCCATGAAGGACAGGTTTAATCTAATAAATCCTTTGAGAATGCATAAGTACATGAAACAGAATTACAAATGTCATTGCTAAGTTTATGCTACCGGAAAATTATCGGATCACAGAAAAATAAAATTCAAGTTTATATATATATATATATATATATATATATATATATATATATATATATATATATATATATATATAGCCTCTTTTGATCTTTCTATATATTTTGCTTTACTCTTTAGTTTGCTTTTCTTTCGTCTCCTTTATGTCTCTCTCTCTCTCTCTTTCTCTCTCTCTCTGTACATATATATATATATATATATATATATATATATATATATATATATATATGTATCTATTAGGATATCTACATAGTTGTTTGCCTCTTCCTTCTCTCGCTTTGTCAGTCAATATATATATATATATATATATATATATATATATATATAATTTACTTTCTGTTTGTTTTGTACATAAGTAGTAATATTTTGCTACACAGTAATGAGCATGTACCACCTGAATACGTCTCCAGTTATTAGTAACTAGCTGACTGACACATGGTCATGCATGTGCAGCACCATATTACTGCAGTAAATATATTTCTGTAGAAATATATTTTCTTATAATATATACATTTAAAAAGCTCAATGTAATTACAGAGCAATATAGAGAATAAATGCCAAAAAGTTATATTCCAAAATTTCTGATGTTGACCATCTTATAATTTATTCCTTTAATCCAATTGACTTAATATTTCTTAATATATATTCTGTCATTTTTAATCTGGATTTTTTAAAGCTAACTTTTATTTAGATTTCATAATTTGTATAAGACTGGACTTTTGCCTGTACGGCATAATCACGTTGACACACCGGTTCCCGCTGGACCACCGAGGTTAAGCAACGTTTAACCTGGTCAGTACTAAATGGGCGACCATTTGGAAATTCTAGGTACTGTATGCGCTTTTTGCTTATCTCGGCATTGTTTCCAGTCGTCGTGGACTTTTACTTGCCACTGGAACCAAAAAGTGCCGATTCAGGAGATGTGTGGTTGTGGATTGCGCAAGCCTTGCCTCACAATTTACACGTGCAGCTGCCCCTACCAGGGGTATCCTTTGTCTTTCGAGACTGAATGGAGGCATCGATTGGCCTTTTTCCTAATCTGATGAGAAGTTTTATCTTCGAAATGACATGGCTTAATGAGTTTCTTCTTCGTTCTATCTTCTTTTTTATTGCTATAATAAATTAATAATAATAATTTTAATTTCTCGTCTCTTATTTCATATATTAAATTGCTCATCTTAACCGTGTGTAGCTTTTTCTGTCTTGATAAACATGCTTTGCTATTTATATAATATACATAATGCATTCATAATATATCGCCAAAATTTGTTTATTCAAAGAATGTTTTTATTAGCTTCATTTAATAAATATTATGTTTTTTCAGTTTATTTTTATTTTTTTATTTTATTTATTTTTTTTATTACATTTTCACCCCAAACAAGGCATATTGCCACTTTGGTGTAGGGGGCTACTATCAGGGGAAACATCTACTGGGGTACTATGTAGGGATTAGGGCAGCGAGATGTTGATTCACGTTGCACTTGAACTTATGCATGTCAGTACAGTTGGGGAAGCAGTGACCTGGAATGGAATTCCAAAGTCTAGCAGTTCTGGGGAAGAAACTACTGGAGTAGAAAGATCTTTTACATCTAGGGATCTCTACAGTGTGGGGGTGGGATTTTGCAGCTTGTCGGGTCTGTCGAGGGTGTTCACGTCGTGGGGGCACAAGTGCTTGCAGTTCTTCAGAGCATTCACCATTATAATACTTGTAGAACAGACAGAGGGATGCAACGTTTCGACGATGGGACAGAGGCTGAAGTTTAGATGCCAGTTTAGGGCCTATCAGATTTGCGACTCTCTTTTGAACCCTGTCAAGGAGCGAGAGACTAGTAGCCGATGCACCGGCCGAAATATGACAGCAATGCTCCATACATGGGCGAATAGTGGCCTTATAGAGGTACAGGATACTTTCGGGTGTTAAAAGTTTTCTAGCACGGTAGAGAGAGCCCACCTTCCTTGCAGGGGCCCTGGCAATGCCTTCGATGTAATTGTTCCAACTCATGTTTCCTGTGAACGTTAGGCCAAGGAGCTTGAGAGACGTACTCTCAGATAAAGAGTCGTTGGCCATTGCTATAGGTGGTAGAGAAGGTTTCTTGTAATTATTGAATGAAACAAGTTTTGTCTTGGTGGAATTGAACGTTACCATCCATTTTTGTCCCCATTCCACTACTGATTGGAGGTCATCCTCTAGTGTTTCTGCCATTACTTTAGATACATGTTCGTTTGTTTTCCTGTCGTGCCTGCTATAGAGTGTGGTGTCATCAGCATATATACCCATCTCAGAGGCAATCTTGTCGGGGAGGTCATTTATGAATATCAGGAACAGCAGAGGTCCAAGGATAGATCCTTGGGGCACTCCCGCATTTATATCATATTGTTTAGATGTACAACCGTCGAGGACAACCTGGATTTTTCTCTTATCTAAGAAGGATTTAATTATGTTAAGTATTCTACCAGTGATACCGTAAGATCTAATCTTCCTGAGGAGACCCTCATGCCATACCCTGTCAAAAGCCTTAGATATATCTAGAGCTACCGCTCTGCCCTCTCCCGCTTTGTCCAGTGAATGGTATATGCGTTCAGAGATTACAGTGAGGATGTCTGCCGTGGAACGGGCTTGTCTAAATCCATATTGATGGTCGGTCAGAAGTTTCGCATTTGTAAGGTGCTGGACTAGAGCATGGTTAATTAAGGTCTCAAATATTTTGGCAAAAAGTGAAAGGAGGCTAATAGGGTGATAATTTAATGGGTCAGTTCTTTCGCCAGAATTCTTGAATACTGGTACTACAGAAGCAGTTTTCCAACAGCTCGGAAAGCAAGATTCATTAAGGCATTTGTTGTAGAGTTTGGAGAGAACTGGAGCTACTTCGGCTGAGCACTTTTTTAATAGCACAGCTGGGATGAGGTCGGGTCCACATGCTTTGGAAGTGTCAAGGTTTTTTATGATAGCATGCACCTGAGCAGGGGTGATTTTCAGATCGTCTAGCGTGGCGTTTGTCCGCATAGGAAATTGAGGTAGGGGGTGGTTTAGACGGTCCAGTGTGGAGTTTGAGGCAAACCGACTGGCAAGCATGTTAGCCTTCTCGGTTGCTGAGCAAAGAACCTCGTGATTGTTGGTTAGTGGGGGAATTGTTGATTGCCCATTATTTACTACACTGTTGTAGATTTTCCAGAAGTCACGAGTTCCTAGTTTTTGTGCTTCGATGCGATTTTTAGTGGTTTCCGTAAATTCCCTCTTAGCTGTCGCTATTTCTTTCTTAACGTTACTTCTAGCTTCTATGTACTTCTGTCTGTTTGAACTGGACTTATGTTGATTAAACCTGCGGAATGCATGCTGCCTTTGAGCAATGGCAGCTGCGCAAGTTGAAGTAAACCATTGGGGAGAGTGGGGCTTGCTATAGAATTTCTGCATGGGAACATGCGCTTCGATTGCAGTTTTGAACCATTCAGTGGTCTCGGTTGCACACTGTTCAGCAGGAAGAGAAAAAAATATTTCCCCATGGGGCGTCTCTGATAAGATCTCTGATACCTCTCCAGTCAGCCTTTTTATAATATCTCGTTGTTTTGAGCACTGGCTCTTCAGTTTTGGGTCTAGAGTTTAGGGCGATTTCAACCATTATTACCGCATGATCAGCGTTCCCAAGTGGGCTGTCGGCTTTCGTTACACAATCATCAGGAACTGTGGTCAAAAACAGATCTAATAGTGATGCGTGTTGTTCTTCCTGATCAGGGAAGCGGGTTGGAAAAGTAACAATTTGCGATAGGGAGTGAGATACAGAGAAGCTACGAGTTGCGCTGCCTGCTGCATCTGTGTAAGTAGAGAATCCAAGCCAGTTTTTGTGATGGACATTAAAGTCGCCAAATACATGTACTTGGGTGCTAGTGTCGAAGGAGAGTGCTGTGTCTATGCTGTCAGATACTTTGTTTATTATGGTGCAGTCTTGGGTCGAGGGAGAGCGGTAGAGAAAGTAAAAGTAGCTAATGTTGTGTTGCATGATTAGTCTAAAGCGCATAAAGGCTTGATCATCCGTTTCTAGGTTTGTTTCTCTAGTCAAGGGAAGGGTATTACGAATGTAAACTCAAAGTCCGTGCATATGTCTGTCAGAGTCCTTACGGCAGAGTGGGAGATATCCAGGCATGTTAAAGTAGTTAGAGGGGATGGAGGAGTGTAGGTTAGTCTCACTTAGTGCTAAGATATCCGGGGTATTTGTTAGGAGAAATGCTTCAACATCAGCTAAATTAGTTCTAAGCCCACGGATATTTGTGAATGCAAGCCTCAAGGGAGGAGGCAAGTTGGATTTGTTTGACCCTAAGCCTGGTTTAAGCTTATTTTTAGATTGTACTGTCATCATGTTTTTTTTAACAAGTTTCAGTTGGGTTAGGGGAAGCCGAACAGGAGGTTATGCAGAATATCACACATGCATCACAAGTAGACCATCAGCTGACCCTCCATCAACTAGGACTGTGGCTTCATAGTATTGATTTTAAACCACTGGTGAGAAGAAAAACTATTTTAGAACTTAAAGTGGGGAATCAATTTCGTATAAGAATTTAACGTAAGATAATTTCTATTACTGAGTCATTCTAGCTTTTTACAGGATTGAAATATTTTTTAACCAGTAACCCTAGGTCCGGGTGGTAAGGTCGTAATCGCTGAATAGATAAGACTACACACCCTCCCCAAATATAAACGCATTTTATTTATGTTCTACAAAACGCTTTATTTTAATTGTTCACTTCTCTAAAACGTTAGAATGACTCGGAAATGGGAATGAGTTTACGGGAAAATTATAGGTGAAACTGTTTCAACATTCTAACTATAAAAATTTGTTCTTTATTTCTTTTTCTTGTTTTATTTTTTTTTCGTCAATTTTCCGTTTTGTTGTTTTTTTTTCAAATTGTCGCGGGTGTTTAAAAAAATAGTGTATTATTGATTACATTGGAAATCTATTAAGAATGTATTTATTTATTTACAAATGGGTCCTCGCTTGTCAAGGCCCCGGGGCAACTCGTGGATAAGGATTACAGAGATCGTCGGTAGATTTATGATCACCACCACAAGATAATTAGAAACAACGAGTTAGATGGACAGAAGAATGATAAAAAGGAGTGGATTAGAAAAGAAAGCGTTTCAATACGTAGAGAGAGAGAGAGAGAGAGAGAGAGAGAGAGAGAGAGAGAGAGAGAGAGAGAGAGAGAGAGAGAGAGAGAGAGATATGCTGTGCTTGTAAGCGTGTTCTTGCTGTGAATATCTTACAAGGAAGGGCGATGACTGGAGCTGTTGAGTACCTACTATGAACATAACGATACAGTAAGCTACACATCTTCTTCGTTAAAGAAGATGAGGAGATATCATCTTCCACAAGATTATATAGGCGATTTTGTACTCTATGCACTGCCGCACCTCCCCAGATGTGAGAGACGCACTTCAGCTGATGACGTAGCTGGCTCTTATGCACGTAATAAATTTTATTTTTTTTAATGATTTCCTCTAATTGTCATACTCTTTTGTAGATTTATTGTTATAAATGATCACAAAACAAACTTTTAAATTGTGTCCCTCCTCACGAAAAAAAAAAAAAAAAAGAAGCTAATTTAATGTAAGATCGGCTTGTAATGTGATAGACATCTCGCCACCCATAAAGGGCACTCTAGATTGAAACAGAAATGAAAATTACTTCACTCTAGATTCCAAATTCTAGAAGGATTATTCATTTCCTGACAGAGAACAGAAAATATTAAGTGCGGCGTCAGTCACACCTAACCAAAAGGCCAATGTTGTGATTGAGATATTTTTTAATGAAAAACAGACCTAGGCTTTGTCAAAGAACTGACAACTGTCTATAATTGTGAATGTCGCTGATGTGGCAATGGAAAATATATACAATATATTTATTTTATATAAAGTCCCATGTGAAGAAACCGTTTAGAAAAAAAAAAATGTTAAAAGTTTCCTCCCTTAACGAAGAGTTATTCCCCTTGAAACGATATATATTTTATTAAGAGTTTATTCCCTTGAATTTTTTTTCTTATTTATTTACGGCGACGTTGAGCCTGGTAATATCAGATTGGTGACAATGTGTGAATACCAGGCGCTGCATCTAAAAAGAGGGCAACATTTTTAAACGTGGACTGAGGTTGTGAAGGGTAAAATAGAGGACATCCTATAAACAATGTGCAGCAGAGAAAAGCGTGTTAAGTATACGTGCAACATGAATGCTGATGCTCCAAATGTATAGACGTTTTCATCCCCTCCTTTTACTTAAAAATTCACCAAAAATCAGTAAATAAACCAATTTTAATGGAACTTTCAGTATTTATCAGATAACGACCATGAAATATAATAAACGCATTAGTTTTATTTAACTCGTAGTGGAAATTTATTATTTGGTTTAAACAACAAAAAAAATACTTTTACTCAACTTATGGTTTTCAGTAGCTAAAAAATAACAAAAAAATTTCACTAATTTATTTTTGCATTTTTATGAAAATAAAGCATCGTAAATTGTAACAATTAAAAGAATTGCGGGAACTTTGTGAAAAAAGCCCCAAAGTCCTTATTAATGAATTCGATATAACTTGACGAATAATTCATTTCTCGAACTACCGATATTATCATTGAATGAAGCATTGTTTATATAATATTTTCACACACACACAAAAAAATATAATTGCAAAAAATATTTCCTGTTTTTTTTTTGGGGGGGGGGTTCTGTTTTTTAATTACAGGTTCCGCATAATTTTTATATGTACGATATTTTCCTTGCTTGTATGAATGGGAAACTTTCACCGTAACATAATTTTTATATTATCGTGAAAAAAAAAAAACAATAATTTTAAAGCGGGAACATAGAAAAATAATTAAATTAAAAATGGTAAAAATTAGACAAACGTTCACAAAAGGAATGTACGGATGCACGGCTGGGGAAAAAAAGTAAAACAACACACCCTATCTCCCTTTAACTACCTGACGTCATTTTCAGACAGCCTTTTGACTGTCTGAGATTTTGGGCTTCCGTATAATCCATGTGACGAGAACGTTGTTTTCTTTCGGTTGAACGAAGTAAAGATATATGATGTTCTCTGGTGTAACTTATTTTTCTAGCATTGTACAGGGAGCCCACAGCTTTTGCAGCATTCCTGGCAATGTCCTCAATGCATTTGTTCCAAATTGAAACTTGGTTTTCTTTTCTATTAAATATACACTGTTTCTTCACACACACACACACACACACACACACACACACACACACACACACACACACACACACACAAAAGCGCACACGCATTTTTTTAAAGGATAATGTTTTCTTTTTGTCCATAATTTCCCCTATAGACAAAAACAAAAATAAAGAAATGTTTGTATGATGTACCTGCGAGGAAACGGAAATACCATACTCCAAATATCACGTAAATTAATCAAATGGTTTTATTTACGTTATTTTTGGAATATGATATTTTCGTTTGGTCATGGGTATCTACATCATACAGGTTTTTCTACATTTTTATTTTTACTTTATTATCTAATTCTAAGCAATGGCCCTTTTCTTATTATTTGAAAATGTTCGTTGTACTGGCCGAAACTGATAAAGCTCTCGTTTTTGGCTGAATTTTTATTGTGTACATTCTATTTTTTCTTTCTGTCTTTTTTGTTTACATATATTAATCACGTGTACAAAATATATATATGAACACCACCACACACTCATACACATACCCACTCACACACATTACACACATACACAACTACCCCCCATATATATATATATATGTGTGTGTGTGTGTGTGTGTGTGTGTGTGTGTGTGTGTGTGTGTGTGTGTGTGTGTGTGTGTGTGTGTGATTGAGTGCGTGTGTGTGCGTGTGTGTGTGTGTGTGTCTACTGTGTATTTCTTTACGTATTTATACTGCTCATTTTTAAAAATATCACTTTTGTTGTTTAATCATATACATTCGCATTTACTTCCTATGTTTATACTTTTTATTCAATATTTTATTTAATTAAAATGTGCATACTGAATTGGAGTTAAATGTTTTATTTGCATTGAAGAATCCCACTATTAATTTATCAAGTTAATATTAAAAATGATAGGACTCATTCTTTAATAAACGTGTCAAGCTAAAGTTTTCAAGGGAGGCAATTTTTGGAAGTTGTCCTAAGTTACGTCCCTTTAATTACAATTTTGATGTACAGAATATATATATATATATATATATATAATTATTATTATTTTTTTTTTTTTTACTATAATAATTAAATAATTAAATACCTTAGCCTTATTCTCCCCTCTCTCTCTCTCTCTCTCTCTCTCTCTCTCTCTCTATATATATATATATATATATATATATATATATATATATATATATTTGCTCTACAACAGTATTGAGCACGTTCTTCAGTTTTTATTAATTACCATTTCTACTATATATATATATATATATATATATATATATATATATATATATATATATATATATATATATATATATATATATATATATATATATATATATATAACACTTTCTATTATATCCCAAGCAAAGCAGATTCAGTTTTGTATTGGAGATAGACACTTCCATTACAGTTTTGGTGAAGTTCAGCAGAAATCAAGGAGGCCAAACTGTATGTTGTTAGAAGTAGTTACGTTGTTATTTAAGGTTAACTAGACACACATGCTTATTGACACTGGTGCTTTTCTATAATTGGTCATTTATCCAAGGGGGATAACTCCATCTTACCAAGAGATTCATTTATTTTATTTTATTTTCATACGAGAATTTATGATGCTGGAGCCAACGTATTAAACGCAAAGGAATTGTGAGAAAGTGGGAAATGACATGTTCGTTTAAATATGAAACTGCGATGTGACTACAACTATTTTTGTGTATATTATCATTTTTTTATTCAAAAAATATATCATCGTTTTTTAGTAAAATGTTTTGTTAAATATGAATTCCATTATCGTATTTTCAGTTTATTCTTTTGTTAAAGAAACGATTTTTCAAAACTTTCACATTTTTTTTTTAAATAAAAAAGTAGCAAACAAGGAAGTTGCATTTAAAAAAAGAAAGTTTTCTTTGTTGTTGTATTTTTATATAATTGTTTCATTCATTGCTTTTAATGTCATCGAGAGTTTGTGTTAATAAACAACTATTCCTTTGGAACTATTGTTGCATTTTCTTTGCTTTCGGAAGGGGTAAATACTATATAAATTTTTTTGTTTTGTTTTGTATGTTATGAACTTTTATTTTGTAATTATTTTATTCTTTGTTTTATGAAGACATTTTTTTATGTAGTTGCATCTTTTCCCCTTTACAATTCCTTGAAGTAGCGCTGGATTAAACGTTAAAAGTTCTCGTATAAAATATGGACGAATCTAGAGTTATCTCCCTTATTGTGCCGTATTCAGCACAGCTGGCGAAACGAGCAAATTTAAATAAGATGCTGTTGTATAAGCTACTTTCACGCGTGCAGTTTTCTCTTTCCTCTCCTTCCCTTTTCACCGCTTAATAAAAAGGCTCGATTTGTTTCATGTATCGAGTGTCCTAGAAGAATTATTTAAAAAGGAAACAGTTTTTATTTCGTTTTATTTTTTTTATTTTTGAAAATAATCTGAATTATAATTAATGATTATTTGTTTCTTAGATCAAGTTCAAATAAACACATACCCTAACACAATCATTGTGCCCCTTCATACAAAAAAAAAACCTTCCTTAGCAAGTAAAAGAATTAAAAAAAAAATATATACTATTTTATTCCTACCAAGATTGTATGAAAAAAATAACCCCAATCTCGTACAATTAGAGAAAGAAAATAATTAGTTTATACAAGCTAGTATCATTTTCGCGATGGTAGCCATTTTACATTTTCTTTCCTTGAATCGCTTCCCCGTAATTAGCGTCAGTATATATATATATATATATATATATATATATATATATATATATATATATATATAAATTCACGTGTAATCACCTTTTTCTTCACCATATTCCCTCTGCTTTAATTTTTTGTTATCAAGTAAGATCTTTGACTTACTTGTTGTTTCATCAAATACTTTTGTATGCAAAATCCGATCCCGCATTTTGCTAATTCCTACATTCTGATTAGAAGGAAAGTATTTCTTCGAAACTCCGCGGATTAAGGACTATCCACTTATCAAGTGCTTCCTTTTCAGATTAAATATGTTTTTAACTCTTTTTCAAAGTGTTTTTAACATGTTTTATTAACTGTTTGCTCTTATATATATATATATATATATATATATATATATATATATATATATATATATATATATATATATATGTATGCATATATATGTATATATGTATGCATGTATATGTATATATATATATGTATATATATGTATATATCTATATATATGTATATATATATGTATATATATGTATATATGTATATATATATGTATATATATATATGTATATATATCTGTATATATGTATATATATGTATATATATATATATAGGCGAGAGAGGAAGAGATAGAGAGAGGGGGTAAAACAAAATGATCAAATTAAGTTATATGTTCATCAATGTTTCGACTTTATTGCTAGACTTACTCTGCAAGAATCAAATAAGAAATACAAATATTTAAAATACATTTTTAATGTCATGAAATGTATGACCTTCTTCAATTTCAGAAAGGAAAAATGTTGTTAGAAATAAAAAAAAGGAGAGGGAATGGTGTTGTGAAAGAGAGAAATTTCTTCTTTAATTAAAATAAATTTATGACATTATAAAGTCGTTAATATATTTAAAAAAGATATGAAAGGTTTCCAAAAGAATATGAATTACATATCTTTTTTAATACATTAACTGATATATGATGTTATAAAAAACGTTTTACTCTCTTTCACAACGCTATTATCTCCTTTTTTGAATTTCCAACGACGTTTTTTCGTTTATAAGCCAAATTACAAGGCAATATCATAAAAATAAACAAATATTCCTTTGTTTATAATTAAAATTAATATTTCGGCAATAGACGCCATTTTCAGATTTTTACACATTTTTTTTTTTTTAATTTTTTCCTCTATATGACGATAAAATGAAGAAAAAGCTAACAGAGAATGCACGTGTTGTTCGTTTGCGATGTTATTTAGATGTCGATGAATACGATTTGCGCACGTCTATTATTATCGTCCGAGTTAAGTTTTTCGGTGGTTGCGTTGTAATTTAGATTATAAACGTATTTCATACATTTGAAAAGAACACCGCAAACGAACACTAGAAATAGTAGACTTCAGTAAAGAAAAAATATTCGACTCATCAGAATCGTAAGAAAACCTCAAAAAAAAAAAAAAAACGAAAAGGGGCCATATATAAACATGGACGGCTTTGGCTATGTGGTAGCTGAAAGAGAGAAGCATAAAGACACACAGACAGACAGACAGACAGACAGACAGATAGAGAGGTGATAGAAAAATATAAAATGTAAAAAGAAGGCTGAGTCTAACTCTACTCCTAAGGGAAATTAGAAGCACAGAAGACATAATTCGCATTGTCAAGTTCTTCCTACTGAGCAAAATCCTAGTTTTTTTTCTAACACATCTTTTGTTATATACTCATCAATGATTGTATTTACATGCATAAACACAATACATTGCTTCATAATCGTTGAGTGTATTGAATGTACATATTGTTATCAATGAATCAATGTGTAGCGTGTGTGCGCATGTGTTTAACATATAAATACATCAATCAGTTCAATAAAAACAGATCGAATAACAGAGACTTAGACAGTTCTTTTCAACGAGCTACTAACTATTGCCCACATACCTTTTGTTTGGTTTCTGTCGTCGCCTCTTCTTGTCGTTAGTTCACGCTCGTCTTGTTTACGCTGGAACAAAGATCCCTTCAACATTCGATCAATCGGGCATAACTTTTGTTACAGTTTCAATGTAGCTTTCTTTCAGTCTTCAAACATTGTCGTGATCGTGGCCGAAATCACAAACGATCTAACTTGTTTGTAGGCTACATGTTTGAAGGCTCGGCGATCATCCCCGCGACTATAATTATCTCACTCATTCGAGTCCCGTCGTTAACTATAAGAACAGCTGTTTCCTTTAGTTTGACTTCGTTCTCACTAAACTATTGCCAATTGCATTATCTTTGACGTTTTATATCAGCCAAAGTATTTGTTATTGTTCTATTGCTATCGTTTCCATGAATTCTTTTCTGTAAAATATTTACTATTTGTTTCAAAACTAATGTATTCTAAAAATACCCTAAGTTGTGTAGCTTGCATATTTACTTATTAAACCTATTCAATTCTCGTTATCGTAGGGCCCCATAAATTTCTACTATTACAACGCTGGATTTTCAATTCAAATTAAAGCTGCCACTTCAAGCTGTTACACCTCAACTTGTTCTCACTTGCAATATTCAGATAGAGAAAAAGAAGTCAGAACAAGTTAGTAGTAGATCCGAAGACCGGATATGCACGGTTAATTCTCTGTTCGTGATGGCGTAGCTTACTAGCCGACCCAGGAGACACTTTAAACCTGTTCAAAGTTTATCTAGATCTGTGATCTTAGCATAATAAACACAAAAGACTTTAAAGACGCCCCTTGCAATATCTTTACAAACTAAACAATGCGACCACGCGAGGTGTTTATGGGGGGTACTGGTGGCTGAAAAGGACACGGTATCGATCCTGGAGCTTTTAAAAGATAAACACGTTTTTCGTAAAATCCTACTAGTTAAATATAATAGATAAGTCCCTCTTCATGTTCACTCCTTTTCCATAAAAGTCGGGTATGCTGTTGAGGGTGGATGAGTTACAAAAGAACTAGCAATCTCGGAGAGAATTGTAGTGTCCTCAACCCAAGCGAATTCCAGACTTATTGTCAACAATGATTAAGCATCATGACCGTATATTTTGCAAATCTTAATGTGTGAAGCATACTGTTTAAAATCAGACTTACCCTCGTCATGAGAGACCTCCTGATCCTAGGAATAGATGTGGCTGCTTTCGAATATACGCCCCTCGTTTCATTCAGCATATAAGAGTTACCGAGATGGCGGCATGAAATTTACTCTTTCTAAGTCCATAAACGTGCTTTTTATAGGTTGGTTGTGACCGAAGTTTCTATTTAAAAATGCGAGTTTCGAATTATAGCGGTTTATGCGTCAACATCGTTCTGGAACATGTTTTGTTTGGGCCGCTTAGAAGTGTTTATCGTCGGTTTGAAACATATACTGTTGATAGGTTATTGAATAGCATCCTTGATCGCAATATAGATAAGATTAATGTAAAGTGCTCATTTGTCGGATAAATGTAAAAGCAGTCTCTGTAATTCGATGGCTAGATGCGACCTTATTGTCAGATTTTAAAATATAGATGCGAATTTGTGGTGCGCCTACCGTCCAAATAAAAATCAGCATAGAATGTTAGTGATAGTTAGTTTATATCCCCTACGCAGCGAGCATTAGTGGAAGCAAATACTGGAAAGTTTATGGTTTAATTAAAAAGTTAAAGTTTAAAGAGTTTGTTTGTTTTTATCAAATATGGCTAACACGTCACTCTAGAAAGGACAAGAAGAAGAAACATTTAGAAACTAAATTAACCTGGACCGTCGGGTTAGGGTTAGGGTTAGGTGACTGAAGGATTCTCTACTCATGCGCTGGACACTCACTTAGCGTTGGGGGAACTTCTGATGAACTACAGTTAACATATTTCACGGAAGTTAAAGCCATAAAACCTTCTTGGAATATTTATAGTTGAAAAAGTCAACAGGATTAAAATTCTACTAGGGATAAGCGGGACAACTTCCGGTCAACACGGGTAAATCTTCACTCTTGCGCACGCACAGAGAATTTTGTAAAGAAGCATAGTTGTTCGTAATATTTTTGCCAGCAATATTTATTCTTTAATAAAAAGTATTTTTTATTCATTTACAAAACTTTGTCAAAATACCTTTTGATAAACACACGAGGGATGTTACGAGACTTCTGCAGTTTAAACCCCGATTTTTTCCGTGAGTCTCGCTCGACAACGCCGAATTTTATAGTGTGAACGGAAGTCAATAAAAACGAACAAAAAAGGAAGAAAATAAAACAAACAACCTACCGTAATAATTTCATAAATTTTACTGTCTTATTTATTTATTTTTATGGCAACTGTGTTTTTTTTTTTTTCAACGGGGTTTATTAAAAGTTTTATTTCTTTGAATTAGTGAACAAATATATTTTTTGTCTTGTTTGTGTATGAAAAGCTATTTGTGTATTTTTTACGATCTGCCCCAGCGTTGTATAAATACCCACACCTTTCGTATATTTAAAATGACTTTCGAAATAAACACCCTCAACCTCCTTATGTTAAGAGCGGCTTTGCGAATAAACACCCTCAACCTCTCCATCTTAAGAACGGCTTCGAGGTAGGGGGTGCTTATTCCGAAAGCCGTTCTTAACATGAGAAGGTTGGGGGTGTTTATTCCGAACACCGTTCTTAACATGGGGAGGTTGGAGATGTTTATACTACAGCCTGGAATTATTCATGTTCCGTCCTTGTTATAAGACTTGCTGTTTGAAGAAGCGTAATGATACCCTGCCCTTTCATTTCTTTTCCTTTTAAACTCTTTCCTTTCCTTTCTCTTTTTTTTTCTTCTAATTTTTCGCTCGCGTCGTTTTTGCACATTCGGTATAATCCGACAGTTTCCGTCGTTCGCCGAGCGTTGCCGAGCGAGACTCACAGAAAAAAACGGGATTTAAACTGCAGAAGTACCGATTTTACATTTTAATAGTTATATTATTTTTTGATAGGAAAATAAATATCTATTTTTTAATTTAAGGCACAAAACTTTTTAAGAGGCACAAGATTATCCTTCTATTAAAAACCAGCGTTAGAATTCAGAATTTAAGCCGTTGATCTATTTTTTGCCCTCGGTCAGTGAAGGAGAAATCTTTCTCGAAAGAGGTAATTTTTATGCACAATAAAATAACACCTATAAGTAACAAATATAAACAAACGGATTTTTTTAAATGCATAATGTTATTTACATTGTTTAATATTTTTTTCAGAAATTTTCCATTTGCAACTTATATTTAACTTTGTCACTGTAGGCAACAGTCACAAAGTTAAATTTAAGTTAAGTTTTTAACGTAAAAAAACAAAACATATTTAAATATTTAAATAAATGGGCACTGTGATACTACACTTCATCTTTCCTCTTCTTAGCCAGTGACGGAGAAATCCTTCTATACTGAGGTAATTTTAATTTTCGTGATAATTCGGAACGCCTCTTTTCGGGGAGCTGGATATTTTCTGCATTAAAAACCGACCTTTTGTCCAATCTGTCCCAGTGAGGAGGCCAAACGTTTTTATCTGTTTTGGTTTATTAAAAAATTGAATAGAAAAAAAAATAAAAATGTATATTTTCGTAAATGTCTAGGATCGATTTTTAATGTACCTATTTACTATGCCTCCCCACGGGACAGAGTTAGACACCAGGGTCGTTTTTTAACGTGGAGAAAAGGTACAAAAATAAAAATCGTCTCAGTCGTGAAGGATTTCTCCTCCACCAAAAGAAAACAAGAAATAGAAGTGCAGCATCTGAAGAACAGATGGTATTTATTTGCTCCCCCACTGAGCAAATTAGGCACAAGGCCGTTTTTAATGTGAGGTAAAAACCAGCTCCCCTAAAAGCAGGCAAAAAGGGGGCACTCTGGTTACCAAAAATAATAATTGTCCCAGTATAGAGGCCCCCCCCCTCCATTGACTGGCACAAACCATCCCAAGTGCAGTATCTGCCGGAACAGATACTACACTTTGATCTTGTCCCGAAGGCCAATTTTTAATGTAGAGAAAATCGTGTTTCTCCAAAATTTGGAAATCTGAATGGCATTAGCGTGAGTTTGGAAGGATTTATCTGAGTGCAGGAAAAGGCGGCTAAAACAATGTTGTAAATAAAACTGTGATTTTATTATATATAAAAATTTCCTCAGTCTAGAAAGATTTCCTTCCACTGACCAAAGACAGGAAAGATCAGTATCCTAAATTCTAAAATCTAACGTCGGTTAGTAATGTAGTGAAAATCTTGTTTCCCCAAAAGTGTTTTACTCCATATTATTAAAATATCTACTTGTATATAAAAAAAAATGGACTGTGTTAGTCCGTGTTAATGTGTTTTAGTGTGTGTGTTTTAGTGTGTGTGTGTGTGTGTGTGTGTGTGTCTGTGTCTGTGTGTGTGATTTCGTTCTATATGAACCCCAAAACGGCTGAACTGATTTTATAAAATTTTACACAAATGTACTCTATGTGTCTAAAAGTATTCCTAGAAAGGTTTTGCGTCGAAATGCACCTGATAAATATCTAAAATCGATAATCGAAAAACTATGATTAAAGAATAAACAGTCCGATTTTAACTAAAATTGACACTTAACACTGACACTTAGAATATAACAAGTGCATTTTAAAAATTGCATCACCGCACAAGCAGAAGTGCCTTTTTTTTACATAGGTATAACCACTTATCAAGGCCAGAGACCACTCAACGATAAGGGTTAAGAGTGTACAGTAGTCAATTAGACAATATAGTAATCGTTAGTAATGGAAATTCGGTAAATTTGTTAACTTAAGCGGAACGGAGCATCAAGAACTTGTTTACGTTGGACTTGAAGACAACTATATTGTAGTCAGCTGGAAAGCAGAAAAACGGAAGACAATTCCACAGGCGTGCAGTTCTAAAAAAGGAGGTTTGTTCATGGAATGTACGTTCAGGTTTAGACACAGATAAAGAGTGGGGGAATTATTTATAGTGTTTTCAGCTAGACGAGTGTTTCTTGTGAAAGTTTGGCGAGGGGGACCATAGATTGAAGTTCAGTCGAGCACTTGCCATGAAAATAACGATAAAGCAGAGACTCGCAACATCTCTTCTGTGAGATAGACTCGCAACATCTCTTCTGTAAGATAGACTCGCAACATCTCTTCTGTGAGATAGACTCGCAACATCTCTTCTGTGAGATAGACTCGCAACATCTCTTCTGTGAGATAGAGGTTGCAGGAAAGAGAAAAGGACATCTCCTACGAGGCTACGAAGTGTATTTTGAACTCTATCAAGGCAGGACAAGTCCTTTCTAGCAGCTCCTGTCCAGATGTGGCAACAGTACTCTATCCTTGGACGTACCTTGCTCTTATATAGATAGAGAATTGTATCAGCAGTTAGATATCTATTGCATCGATAGAAAGATATCACCATTTTTCCAGCGGCCATGGCAACAGATTTGATATACGTGTTCCATTTAAGATCAGGAGTAAAGATCAAGCCCAGAGCTTGTCAAAACATGAGATCTCCCTAAGATTAGAGCCATTCATTTCAATTGATGCCAGATGGGGATCAGAGCGTTGATGATGTAAAGATAGAAGCTTGATTTTAGATGCATTAAAAGTAACCAGCCACTCCTTTCCCCATTGTGCCACGTGTTCAAGAATAGAGGAGATAGAATCTGAGAGAACATATTCGTTTTCGGTCTTAGATGTGCTACCATAGATAGTAGTGTCATCAGCATAGATGTATACAAATGATGTAAGGATGTGATTTGGAAGATCATTAATGTAGATCAGGAAAAGTTGGGCCCAGGATGGACCCCTGAGGGACTCCAGCATTAATACTAAGAGCTTCTGATTTTTTCCCATCAACTACTACTCTTATGAACGTATCAGAGAGAAATGATTTAATAATTGAGAAAACATTTCCAGCTATACCATAGCTTGAGATCTTGTGGAGTAAAGCTTTATGCCATACTCTATCAAAGGCCTTAGATATGTCAAGAGCAATTGCCCTAGAAAGGTTGCCTCCGTCGAGAGATTCGCTAATCCTGTGAGATATAACTGTAAGCACATCTGTTGTAGACCTAGCAGAACGGAAACCATATTGTGTGTCATTAAGAAGGTTATTTTTGCTGAGATGGTTGATTACGTCTCTATTTAATACAGATTCAGAAACTTACTCATGACACACAGGAGACTTATTGACCTGTACTGAGAGGGGGATGAACGATCACCCGAATTCTTAAATACAGAGTATACTGATGAGGTTTCGCAGGGTGGTGGGAAGCGTTTCTCCTTAAGAAAACGCTTAAACAGTTTTGTAAGTATGGGCGCTAGTTCTGGTTGAATTTTTTTTTTTAGTACTATAATTGGAATACCGTCAGGTCCGGTTGCTTTACTGGAATCAATGTTTTTGATCAGCTTGGCAGCATCACATACAGATATTTGTATATCACACTGAGTGTTTTCTGATACAGGAGGGAATATTGGGGTTTGGCGCCTTTGGTCGCAAAGTTCTTGGCAAAGAGTTTAGCTTTGTTTGATGCTGACGAGATTACCTCAGGTCCATTGATGATAGTTGGGATAGAACACACACTTCTGTTCAGGATTCTGTTTGCTATTTGCCCAAACTGATGGGAACCAAGCCGCTGCTCAGCTACTTTGGACTTGACAGACTGAGCATACTACTCTCTTGCGTTCTTTATTACTTTCTTACAATGGTTGCTGGCAATCCTGAAAGTGGCTTTAGTCTCCATACATCTATTACGTTGGAAGCAATGGAAAAAGTGATTTCCGACGTATAAAATAAGCACTGGTTTGTTTGGAAGAAGAGGGGCGCGTTCGAAATGAATATTTCTCTTTAGAACACACTTGAACGATGATACTTGACACTTTGAGCTTTAACATACAAGCAAATAAATAATGTCATATAATCAACAGTAGCTTGTCTACGGCGCAATGTAGACTACAATGTATTTTGGACGAAGTCACTGCGGCAGGTTTGTGAGACTCCTCTCTGAGTACTGCAGGGCATCGCAGACTAGAGTAGGCAATAAATCGATTTAATCGATTTCACCGTTTTTGATCAAATAAAATTATTTGAGTGTGGAATATTCATTGATCTTCATTTAATCACAGGCAACGTCGAGCCTGCTGGCTAGTGTAAAATAATTATTTCTCGTTTTTTTTAAAATAGTTTTATTAAAAAGTAAAAACAAAAATTAAACAAAAATGCATCTTACGTTAAAATTAAATTTTGCTGACGAAAAACCAAACATCTTATATCTGTTTATAGAATGTCATGTAAGTGTGCAAAGGTGAAGGTCACTCGGTGTCGACCGAAAGCAGTTTCACTCGTTTCACCTTTCTGCTGGGGGGTCCTTAAACCCTAATTGATCCACCTTCTTTTCCTGAAAGAAAATCAAGACAAAAAAGTTCGATAGGAAACCGTATTTATTTCTTTGCGGACTGTTATACGCATCTTCATATCTGTTGTTGTTTCACCTCATTTCGGCCAACTATTCCTCTGGCCTTCTTCAGGTAGTTAAGCGCGACGGGATAGGAATGGTGAGTCTCTTAACTATATCCCTAGTAATTACTGCCTTCCATAGTTGTTGTTGAGGACACGGTTAAGAGACTCATCATTCCCAACTCGTCGAGGTTACCCACTTGAAGAAGGCCAGAGGAACAGTGATGAAACAGCTATGAAGATGCGTATAATAGTCTGCAAATAAAGAAATAAATATACAAATTGCTCATTACAAAGGATTCCAATAAAAAATATATATCTATAATAGGAAACCGTGTATTCCTACTGGGAAGTTTGATCGGACTGCTGAATATTTTTTAAGTCAGTGTTCTTTAACTTCGGTGCCATATTATCAAATCTCCATCTACAGGCCTTGTGCCAGATTTTCTCGCTGTTAGTAGGAGGTAAATACTAGGACTATGTGCCTGATAAATATATCTGGTATTGGCTTATCATTTGTACCTGCTTGGACGAAATCTAACACGTAAGCCGGTACAAGTAGTTCATTCCGTAAAAAAATGGAATAAAATATCGTTATGAGCAATCAGATTTCCATAGTCCCTTTCTCTCTCTACCTCTCTTTCTTCCCCGCTTCCCTCTCTCTCTTTCTTTCTCTTTCCCCCTCTAGTTTATATCCCCCCCCTTAATAATACTCATCGCCGTGCTCATCTATTTTTTACAAATGAGCAGGATATCAACCCCGTCCTACACACCACATATCGCTCGTTAAATTTGGAGGAGGAAACTAATCTCTTTATATGCAGTTTCGACTCCGACAAACGACCCTTAGCAATTTGATATTTAACAAAGATAAGAACCAAAGATTTTCCTACCCCAACTCATTCTCGGATGGGAATGGAAAGACTGGCAAAATTCGTTTAATTGGTGGTTGGCTTAAATATTTCGAGGCACACCGGAAGTAAATGTCGTGGATGAGAAAGCGTGCAACCGAACACAGAAATAACTTTCAATTGATTAAATGTTTGAAAGTTCATTATTGTTTATGAGGACCAATAGTAATAATTTTACGGTTTAACTCTAATTCTATACCTAACCTGTGTTATTGTTTAAAATGTTCAATGTAGTTGGTATTGAATCTTTCACTATGGCGGGAATATGTGATACGAAATTGAATGTTTGCAATTAAAACGGTAGAGTATAAGAAGCGATTACAGTTTGCCCCTCAGAGGAGTAACACTAACCAGCTCTTTCGCAAACAGGGAAAATAATGCCTGGCAGAGGTGACCTGCTAGAACTGCAAAAAATCACACAACCGATGAAAAGCAAAGTCACAAATCCAGATGAGCCAGACTCTTCCTAACTGATAGTCTTCTCTTTAAACGAGAAACACGGTGTACGCATCATTCTGGTTTATGTAGCTTTATAATAGGCGAAAATATTTTGACGCTGATGAAACTAGTAGGCTCAATACACACGCACACACACATACAACTTGAATGCCTACTGGAGAGAACTTGAATGCCTACTAGACACTATCCTCGAGTGTCTAAGGTCTCTCTGTACACGGGTTTGTCAGGACGAAGTAAACTCTGACCTAATATTCAAAATCACGTAGTATTCGCTGCCCAAATAAGATCTCCTCACTATGGCTAATCCAGATTAGCTTTTACGAGGAATTGCGCATCTTCTCCAAGTAGATGTTACTTCAAGTAACAGCACAAAGCTGGATACTCCACCAGACTAGATAAATTCTTGTCCTAGAATCTAATAAGACCAAGATCTCAACACGAAATATATACTACAACGTATGAAAATGGTTAATTGGAGAGAAGAAAATTATGTTCCCAATTTCTTTACTAACTCATTGTTTGAGAGATAAAAAAACTTTAATGCAACATTCGAATATTTATGTATCTCATATAGAGTTCAAGTGTTATCCCTAGGTAGACTTTGACTGAAGTAAAATAAAATAATATATATATATATATTAATATAAATAATATATAGATATATAAAGATGACGTACAAAAATAAAACACAATTGCAACTTCTCGTCCGATTTTTGGATTTTGTAATTATGCCCAAATTCTTTTATTTTCTTTTAAAGTTGATGAATTCCTATTCTTTTGATGTGTAATGGCGGAATCAATTCAGAAAATGACAGTGCTTGCATATATGATTCTGTGTTGCGAGACGGGCGCTGTCAAGGATTGAAAGTTTTGACCTAATGAAGGAAATGGGCGGTAAGATCGACAACATCTTGAAATTTGGGTTATGAACTTTTCGTCATTATATATATATATATATATATATATATATATATATATATATATATATATATATATATTTATATATATATATACATATATATATATATAAATAATTATCCGCTGACACGTGTTTCGTCACTCATCAGAGTGGCTGAATCTAGATTCGTACTTAGACGTACACAGCGAAACACGTATCAGTGGATAATTATATTTTAAAAATAATATATATATATCGCTCCCCATTTCGGGAGAGTCAGGTTGGTCCAAAGGAGTATTGTTCCCTGCTCGCATTTAGGTAAAAATGCACTTTCGTATAAATAATTGAATTCATTTAAAAAAAAGTATCGCTAACAAAAATAAATAAAGGCCTCTCTCTCGCTCTCCCTCTCTCTCTCTCTCTCTCTCTCTCTCTCTCTCTCTCTCTCTCTCTCTCTCCCTGTATATATATATAGCCGCACTGATGAGGGAAACAGCATTGTATGTGGATGACTATATATATATATATATATATATATATATATATATATATATATATATATATATATATATATATATATATATATAAAGGCAAGTCTGGCCAAACACGACAGCGCATTCTTGTTTCTTTATTTTTCTGTTGATTTTCTGGATCTGTCGAGCATTTCGTTCAGTTTCCATTGGTAATTTTAAATGGCTGACAAAAAATCACTCGGTTACATAGAGTGCAAATTACTAAGGAAGCCTACAGAACTCTAACAAAACCAAGTTTTAAACCTCCACCCATACTTCTTTTATTAGATATTAAAATGCCCTGAAATGCCATACTCATCTCGCCTATATCGTATTTGGTCAGATATTTTTAGGCTAATTAAAAAATGACACAAGGACGTTAACATTTGAGACAGTGACATCGTGACAAGTGAAATCAAACCTTCAATATAATAATAAATATATAGATATACGCATGTAAACACATACACACAGTATTGATAATGATCGATTAATTAGTTAAAGTGCGAATCTTGTCCATACAATATATAAAGATAGACACACATGAAACATTCATAATAATCGGTTAATTTGTCCAAACGTAAATCTATATATAAACATATATACATATGAAAACTCATAATGATCGGTTAATTAGTTTAGGCATTAATAATATCCATACAAATTGATAAATATATAAACACATAAAATATAATGATCGGTTAATTAGTTCCAACGTTAATCCTATTCATACAAATATCTATCTCTCTGTTTATCCATCTACAATTATACAAGTGCAACTTTGTCTGTGAGTAAGTGAGTTAGTTTCTTATAGACCCCGAAACAGCTGAAGAGATTTTCTTTAAAATATACAGAACTTTAATGTATAAGTCTGGGAATGGATTTAGTTAAGCTTTGCCTAAGAATACCCACGATAATTATCGATAATCGATAATCGACACAGTTGTTTCGATTTATCTATCATCGATAAAGCCATTTTTTCTATTTCGTTGCTTAGCAACAATGATAGAACAACGGGCCGTGAAAATTCTACTGTGGGTAAGTTGATAGCGTGTTTTTTTTTGTTGTTTTTTTTTTGTTTTGTCTGTTTGTTTTTTTTGTTTTTGTTTTGCTTGTTTGGCTTTTTTGTTTTTGTTTTTTGTTTGCTTTTTTGTGTTTTGTTTGCTTTTGTTTTGTTTTTATTTTGTTTTTTTGTTTTTGTGTTGTTTGTTTGTTTTTTGTTTTTGTTTTGTTTGCTTGTTTTTGTTTTTGTTTTATTTGTTTGTTTCTGTTTTTGTTTTGTTTGTTTGTTTTGTTTTTGTTTGTTTATTTGTTTTGTTTTGTTTTGTTTGTTTGTTTGTTTGTTTTTGTTTGTTTGTTTGTTTGTTTGTTTTTGTTTTGTTTGTTTGTTTTGTTTTTGTTTGTTTGTTTGCTTTGCATGGCATGATCCGTAGATTAAAACTTCGCACGTAAATTTCTTAATGTTATTTTTTTTTTCGTTAAATGAAAAGCAGTTTATATCAAATAATTTTATAAAAGAAACAGTAGTTTCCCTAGAGTAGTGGGTGTAGAATAATTAACATATATTTTATACTAGGCTACTGCATGAAGGCATGTGGAGCTTCCTCCCGGACGATTTCACGGCTTTCGATTATAATAAAAATATAGGAGTGTGAAATATTCGTTGATCATTATTCAATCCCGGGCAACGTCGGGTCTCTCTGTTAGTACACATGGAAAGATTTTATAATGATTAGTTAATTAGTTTAGGAATAAATTATATTCTTACAAATATATAAACATATAGAAAGAAATAAAATTCATAATGACCGGATATTTTGTTTAGGCGTGCACTCAGTCCATACTAATATGTAAACACATACGCATACAAACATCATATTTATCGACTATATCTATACAAATATAAAAATTATATATAAAATTCATAATGATCAGTTCATTAGTTTCTGCGTTAATGCTGTTAATGCAAATATATAATATATTCACAGACGTAAAGTTCATAATGATCGATTAATTAATTCAGGCTGGAATCCTATCCATACACACATATATATATATATATATATATATATATATATATATATATATATATATATATATACCGATATTTTCATACACAAATTTCAGAATGATTGGTGGATTACTTTAGACGCGAATCATATTCATGCAGATATATAAGCATATACATAAAATGCATAATGATCAGTTAATTAGTTAAGACGGGAATCCTGTTCATAGAAATATATAAATATATAGACATACAGATAATTTATAAGGATCGATTAATTAGTTTCAGCACCGACCAAGCACTGGCTGGCAATAACTTATTAGTATTATTATTGTTGCGATCTGCACCGCCTAAACACAGATTGGCGATTATTAAATTATTAGTTTCGTAGTTTGCACCAACCAAACAATAGCTGGTAATAAATAACTTATTAGTATTGTGATCTGCACCGCCCGAACACTGCTTAGTAATAACTAGGGCTATGACAACAGAATATTTTTTTCATTGTTTTGACTCTCGAGTATATATCCGACGCAATTAGACAAAGTAAATCAACCGAGAACCACATCACTCTATATGAAAGCATATAAGATATCAACGGATACACACTCGAGAGTTAAAACAATGAAAAGAACATGCTGTTGTCCTAGCCCTAGTTATAACTAACTTATTAGTATTGTGATCTGCACAGACTCCACAATAATTGGTAATAATTAATTTATTATCATTGTGATCTGTATCGACCAAACACTGGCCGGCGATAATTAACTTATCAGTATTAGTATTGTTTTGATCTACACCGACCAAACAATGGCTGGCGATTTCTAACTTATTAGTATTGTGATTTTCACAGACCAAACAATGACTGATGATAACTAACTTCTTGGTATTATATTGTTGACCTTGTATATGCTTTGAATAACGGTAGTGACTTTCAATATCTCATTTAATACAAGGCGACCATAATTCTGACAGAAAGTGTGTAAGGGTAAGTTTTAGAAGTTGGAAAACAGCATTGATGGGATGCGAACATAATACTATAAGAGTTCGAAATTTAAAAGAGCAACGTCCAGGCTAGTTCGCTATGCACCAAAATAAATAAAAACAAAAAGACGTTTACAGTGTATACATAGAAAAACTGTCAGGCTCTCACTAAATATGGTGGCTCGCTCCTCCGTAAAGATATATGGATAAATATTTGAATACATTCGAAAACGAATTAGGTAACAAGGACCCAGGCGAGAAATGGACCTAACTATGGCTAATTTCTGTTCCAAGGTCGACAACTAGTTCGATATACATTTTGTAGACCAGGAAATATTATTGTTATTTTGGGCAGTTTTGGAGATGAGACAAAAAGCCAGTTCCACTCTCCCCTATTTTCAAGTCGGTGACAAATCACGTTTACTTCATTAAAACTTTTACACAATCCTCTATTTATACAAAAGCCAAATACTCCAGATTGTATATTGTCGCAACAACCGGAGAGGAACTCTTAAGAATATCTATTTCTGCCGTGACAGGGTACACAACTGTTACTTAAATCTAATGTGGGGACTTTTTCGCCTCGGCACTCTCCTTTTCTTAAAAAAGAGACGTTGCGAGTCTGTCTATTTTCTATAGTTTCTTTTATAGTGGGTGCTCGACTGAGCTTCAATCTATGCCTCCTGTGAAAATTTTGTGACAAATTCTCGTCTAACTACAACTGTCAACAATTTCCCTCACTCTCTGTGTCTAAAACTAAAATTTTCTTTCCTAAAACTGTTTGTCTGTGGAACACAATGCCATGTGGCTTCTTTTCAGCTGACTATAATACGGCCGTTGTCAAAGTTAATGTAAATAAGATTTTGTTGAACCTCCACCATTACTGATCGTCACAGCGTTTTCAAACCGTCTAACTTACGCCTATTAACCTTTATCCTAGCGCGGCTTCTGGGTCTTGATAACCAGTGTGCTCCTAATAAAACAAGTGAAGCATGCATGCCCCCCCATGAGTGCACGGTAAACGAGACATAAAAAAATGACTAAGTTTAGCATCCCCCCCTGATTTAGCCCCAAAAGTCATCAGGCGAAGTCAAATCTTGGTACAAATGAAACAACGGTGCAGTTTTAGGCCTTAACATATGTAAATTTGAGTTTTGCTCCATGCAAAATAAAACACATGACTAATTTCATCATTTGCCGCCACACTCATTTGGCCCCAAAAGTTCCCAATGCCTTAACATATTTAAATTGTAGTTCAGCACCGTGCAGAACTGTTAAATAGATATACACAGAAAATTTTTGGACAAATATGGTAAAATAGTCCCCAAAATGGAGTGTTTTTATTAGCCCTGAAAGAGCCTCTGGAGCACACTCAAAAGTTATCGCGAAGTATAGACAAACAAATTTTTTTTTTTTACAGTGATCACCACTTATCAAGGCCCGGAAGCCACTCAGGGATAAGGGTTATTGCAAGTACATTACATTAGTGTGGAGATTTGATGACTTAAGGGGGCGGTTCATTAGGAATTTGTTACATTGGACTTGAAGACATCCAAGTTGTAGTCCGGTGGGAAGCAGGCAGACGGAACAGAGTTCCACAGCCATGCAGTTCTAAGAAAGAAGCTTTGTTCATGGAATCCGCGTTTTGATTTAGGCACAGATATAGAGTGGGGGAAATTTTTCACAGTGGATTCAGCTAGACGGGTGTTTTTCGTGAAAGATTGGCGAGGGGGGGACCAGAGATTGGAGTTCAGATGAGCACCTGCCATGAAAATAGCGATAAAACAAGGATAGGCTCGCAACGTCTCTTCTGTGGGAGAGAGGTTGCAGGGTATAGAAAAGGGCATCCCCCACTAAGCCACGAAGTCTATTTTGTACTCTGTCAAGGCAGGATAGGCTGTTTTTAGCAGCTCCTGCCCAGATATGGCAACAGTATTCCATCCTTGGACGTACTTGGCTTTTATATAGATAGAGAATTGCATCAGTAGTGAGATATCTCTGGAGCGGTAGAAGGATCCCAGCATCTTTCCAGCGACCTTGGCAACAGACTTGATGTACGTGTTCCATTTCAGATCAGGAGTAAACGTCAAACCCAGAAGCTTGTCAAAACACGGGGCCTCACCCAGACGAGAGCCATCCATCACAATTGATGCCAGATGGGGATCAGAGCGTCGATGATGTAAGGATAGGAGTTTGGTTTTGGATGCATTAAAGGTAACCAGCCACATCTTCCACCACTGAACCACGCGCTCAAGATCAGAGGAGAGAGAATCAAAGAGAACTTTGTCATTTACAGCCTTTGATGTGTTGTCGTAGATGGTCGTGTCATCAGCATAGATATCAACGAATGATTTAAGTATGTGTTTAGGGAGGTCATTGATGTAGATCAAGAAGAGAGTTGGGCCCAGGATTGACCCCTGAGGGACTCCAGCATTTATATTGCAGGCCTCCGATTTTTGTCCATCTACCACTACTCTTATAAGCCTATCGGAGAGAAATGATTTAATGATTGAGAAAACATTTCCAGTTATACCGTAGCTGGAAATCTTGTGAAGTAGACCCTTATGCCATACATTGTCGAAGGCCTTTGATATGTCAAGATCAACTGCCCTAGAAAGGAAGCCTTTGTCAAGAGATTCACTAATCCTGTGGGATATAACCGTCAGCACATCTGCGGTAGATCTTGCAGAGCGGAAACCATATTGTGTGTCACTAAGAAGGTTATTCCTGCTGAGGTGGTTGAATATTTCTCTATTTAATATGGATTCCAGCAACTTACTCATAACATATTTTTATAAATTATATAGAAATCAATTAGTTACAACTTTTCAGAAAGTTTTATAAAAATCCAAGGCATCAATTTTTTTATTAAACACAAAAGTGTCAATTTTACTCATTTTAACCCGAAAGGCACGCCTAGAGGAGCAACCGGAGTTTTCCCGGAAAATCTGTTCTGTTACTTTTTTACTCATATTATGTTTAATGTTTGTGCAAAATTTCAAAAAATTCCAAGACGTAGTTATTGAGAAAAGTGCGGGCAGACGAACGAACGGACGAACAAGGGTGAATTTACAGGTCCACCCCCTTTTTGTCGTGAGATCGAAAATAAAAAAAGTACATGACGAATAAAAAAAAGACAACTGTCGTCCATTGTCAAAAGAAAAACAGATCCGATTTATCATAAAACTCTGTACACGTCTGTTATTACTTAGTGTTCTAATATCACTAATAATAATAATAATAATAATAATAATAATAATAATAATAATAATAATAATAATAATGTTCTAATATCAATAATAATAATAATAATAATAATAGTGTTCTAATAATAATAATAATAATAATAATAATAATAATAATAATAATACTGTTCTAATATCAATAATAAGCTGAAAAGGTATAAACTTTGTTATTTCGTCTCGCCGTGTTGTCGCTAACGAGTCGCTAAGAATGTTCAAAGTACGCAGACTCAAGTTTTTGCACTCTATTAACCGGGCAACGTCGGCTATTATCTCGGCACTGATGAGTTATTAATCGCAATGATCGTGTTAGCCTGTCGAACGAATGGAAAAGAACGCGAACGGAAGCCGAAGCAGCCACAATAAAATGCTATTTAGTTCAGGCAATTTGAGGAGAGATGATTTATTTATATATGTAATGTGTGGTTGAGTTTATTGTACGCAGAATCTAGCTATGTCAATTGCCTACTGCTATTGCAAAGCTAAAATTATGTTCAAATTACTTATTTGCAAAAACAACAAAAAAAAAGCACCAAACATTAACTAATAATTCGATTTTAATACAATTTTAGTATATTAAACATCTACGTGTAGTCTCGAAAGATGATGCATACCCCCTGTAAGGGTGGTTGCGCGCGTAATTGTGAAGCAATGTTGAACAATCCCTAACCATACCTTCCTGAATCAGCATTGCATTAGTCCAGTGCCAAACTGATAATCTGGGAGTAGTCCGCCGTTATTTTTATATATATATATTTTATGTATATTTGTTATCTCATTTGTGCAGTAAGTATTTCCCACATTTTGGGTAAACGGGTTATGGGTCTATAGTTGCTAGGTATGGTCCCTTTTTTGTCTTTTTGCACCAGTGCGGTTCTACGTTTGGTCATCCATTCTGGTAGATATGCTTCGTGGATTCATCTTTTCAGTTGCTGAACAAGCTTTTCATGTAGTACCGTGATTTTCTTAAACCAATAGGTATGTATTCCGTCATGACTTGGTGCTCTCCAGTTGGCTATTTTTCGTAGGGTTGACTTGAGGGTTTCCTTGCTTATTTCATTCTTGGTTCTTTCTTCGATTTGCTGTGAATCTTCTTTCATTTCTTTCAACCATTCTGCTTTTCTATTATAATCCTTTCGTTCTTCCCAGATCTTGCTCTACTGGCGTTTTGTTTCCGTCGGGTCCAGTTGTTCTGTTTTTGTTTTTCCTTCATTTACATTTTGATAGAATTGGTTTAGTTATTTCCAAAGATCCTGTTTTGCTTGGACTGTTCAGATTTGTATCGGTATCGTCTTAATCTTCTCCTTTGCTCATATTTTCTCCTTCACTTCTTCCTGTTTCTTGTTGAGCCTCTCCTCGCTGGATGCATTTCTATTTTCCCATCCTCTTCTAGTTGTTTTCATCTCGTTTATCACTTTGGCTTCTTTCTTTAGTTTGTTGATCTGGGTTTCTAACCTCAATTCCCATTCAGGTTTTGTTGGTCCTGTTTCTTTCTCTGTTTTTCCCCTTAAACTTCATATTTACTGTTTTGGCACCTGTATAGATTAAATTGTTTAAGTCTGTAATGGTTTCTGTTGGAATGTATGGGAGGAGTTTGTTCACCTTTTCTGTTTCAGGTTTTAGTTTTTTCCAATCTTAGTTCCTTAAGGATCGAAATTTTGGTTTTTCCTCGTTCATAATTTTCCTCGTGTTTTCTAATTTGGTTAATTCATTTTCGTTAAGTTCTGTTGTTTCATAGATCTCGGTCTCCATATTTCTTGTATCCAAGATTTGCAATTTTTCTGCCTCTGTAGTTCCTATATTTGGGGATTCCTTTTATGTGTTGTTCATCAGCTGTCAGTTCAAGTCTCCATGTTCTCATTGCATTTTCTACCAAATGTATTATCCTGCCTGGTATTTTGTACATTCTTAGGCATGATTGCGACATTTTCTTATACGCTTTCTGGTACTTGTTCCATGGATTGGATAAATTCTTGTATTATTATTATTATTATTATCATTATTGTTATTATTATTATTATTATTAGTAGTAGTAGTAGTAGTAGTAGTATTAGTATTATTATTATTGTTTTTATATTATTGTAATTATTATTATTGTTATTATTGTTGTTGTTGTTATTATTATAATTATTATTATTGTTGTTGTTATTATTATAATTATTATTATTAATATTATTATTGTTGTTGTAATAATAATAATAATAATAATAATAATAATAATAATAATAATAATAATAATAATAATAATAATATCCATGGTTGCGACATCATCTTGAACGATTTCTTGTACTTGTTCCATGGCATGGCTAAATTCTTGTATTATTATTATTATTATTATTATTATTATTATTATTATTATTATTGTTGTTGTTGTTGTTATATTATTGTAATTATTATTATTAATATCATTGTTGTTGTTATTATTATTGATGCTGTTGTTGTTGTTATTATTATTATTATTATTATTATTATTGTTGTTGTTGTTGTTATAATAATAATAATTATTATTATTATCATTATTATTATTATAATTAGTAGTAGTAGTAGTAGTATTAAAATTATTATTATTATTATTATAATTATTGTTATTATTATTATTATTATTATTATTATTAACAATAATATAGATGGGCGTAGAAATCACCGTGGATTTTCTATGGGGACACGCTAGAAAAAAATATACTAAGCGCCCTCAAAATATACAAATACATAAATAGCATATCGTAAATATTAACGAGGATAAAAAAGTTGAGTGCAATAACTTAACTATTTGTTCGTACCGAAAGCGACTCTATGCTTCTCGAATAATCTGCGATATTTATGTCGGGCAGGTCCCATCTTTACTTAATTTCTCGTCAAATATTTGCGTAGACTAACGCTAAAATGATCGATTCACACTCGGACATTTTATCTGGTAACTTTTTAACTCATCCAGTTAAAATCAACAAGAAAACGTTCCGGTGGATGGAAAAGCTCCAATAGAGGTAACCTTAGTTGATGTGACGTTTAGTGCTTGGAAATACGGATGATAATATTCTGGGTGGAGATTAATTGCTTTTTAGTGAGCATTTACGCGATTTCTTATCTGAGGTTAGGTTATCTATCTATCTACCGATCTGTCTCTCTCTCTCACTCATATATATATATATATATATATATATATATATATATATATATATATATATATATATATATATTATTGTGTTTATATATATATATATATATATTTGTGTGTTTATATATATATATATATATATATATATATATATATATATATATATATAAACGTGAACGTGTCTGTCTGTCTGTCTGTCTGTGAGTGTGTGTCTGTGTACATTTCGCTAGGCAATTTAAAGTCTACAAACTTGAAATTTGATATACATTTGGATTTGGGAAAATCGATGTGATTTGAGCCCAAAACAATAAATTTTTAGGGGTCAAAGTTAAAAAAAAAATGACCTCTGGTCTTTTTCAAATTACTCAGACAATTTCTGGTCTAAATATTTGAAATTTTACATAAAGGGTAATCAGAGATAGTGCAAGCTTTTTCATCAGTTTGGGTCGAAAATTTTTAGTTACCAATATATAAATGTATGTATGTATGTCTGTTTGCATGTCTGCCTTAAACTTTCAATAGAGGGGACGGATTTTACTTAGATCAGTAGCGTTTTAAAGTTCGACCTTTCATGCGACACATATCGAAAAATTGGGGGAAAACATTAATATCTTCCCCTTCAACTAAGCACTTTTATACAGGGGTGGGGTCACTTTTTTATCTGATATTTTTCAAAGTTATCCTCTCCTTTAGATTGTCTAGCCTTAATTTTTAAAAAATGTCGCTTCCTGTTTAGCGGTAGTCGTAACAGCATAAACGTTAGGTTTTACCCCGTCCTTTTCCTCCTTTGCGTTACGGGTTCGAGCCTGCCTTCCTACTACCACTTTTTTTTTGTTGCTCAACATGCACATTCAAACACCCGGGCAACGCCGGGCTGAAATGCTAGTATATCTGTAAAAGTGAAAGTGTCTGTCTGTGTGTGTGTCTGTATGTGTACATTTCCCTATGCAATAACTCTGTCAATTTTTAGTCTAAAGACTCAAAATTTGATATACAGAGTACTGAGATTAAGGAAAATCTATGTAATAGGTTTTCCGCCAGAAATTTGGGTGTTAAGGGGTCACAGTTCAACGATTTGATCCTTGAGAACTCTACCAAACTCCCCCGACAATTTTGGGTGTAAACACTAGAATTTTTTTATATAGATTCTTTGGACATGGATCTTACTTAATAACTTTATTTGAGTCCAAAACAATAAATTTTAAGGGGTCATAATAGGGGTCAAAGTTAAAAAAAGTGACCGTTTTTTTTTTTTTTTTTTTGCTCAGCATACATCTCCAAACATCCGAGCAACGCCGAGAACCCATGCTAGTATATATATATATATATATATATATATATATATATATATATGATGATTGATGCATCTTTCTAGATGATCGTCGTCTCATTGAGTTCTCCCAATCTTGTCGTCCATGACATCTCAGATGAATCTGCACTCCCGCTGCAGATTTGCACATCTTAAAGCAGATGTGACATACAAATTGAGCAATTTCCATCGAGTTGACTTCCTCTAGAGGTTGAAGGGTATTCCTATGAATTATCACATGTCTTCTCAAACAAACAGTAGACTTGCAGATATATATATATATATATATATATATATATATATATACACTCATATATATATGTATATATATATATATATATATATATATATATATATATATATATATATATATATATATATATATATATATGCATACTAGCAGAAAGATCCGACGCTGCTAGCGATTGAATAAAGATCAATCATATTTTATTGTCATCGAAATCAATGAATTCTCTAAGAGAACGTTTCAGATACCTCCTCCCCGGTGATTTAGTCAATTATATATTGTAGTTTAGATTGTACTGTAGATAACCTGTTTTTAATATTATTAAATTATTTAGATATAATAACTTAAATTAAAGTTTAAAAAGCACATGTCAATTATCATAGTTCAATTGTACTTTACACGGAAATAGCTATTTCGAACGCGCCCCAGTTTTATCAAAGAACCTAATGTTTATTTATAAAAATGACAATCTAGGTATACCATTGATAAAAGTAATATTTAGAATTCTATGGCAATTTTTTTCCTTCAAAGTGAATTACAAGAGCTTTATTCTATTAAATGTCGAAAACTGCAGATGTCTATGTAAGGGATGGAATTAAGGAAATCTTATTGTGTTACCGATGTAAACTTCAATGCAAAAATCTGAAATATTTGAATTTTCAAATGAGATGATTTTTCTCTTATTATCCCGACTAAATGTGAATAAAAATATTTTCAAAAAGACTGAAATTTTGTTTAAATATTGTTAACATGTCATAAAAAGTCTAACACATCTAAGTTTTCATAAAGGTCTTAAGTACCTGAAAACAATCTCTGGAAGACCACACTGGTATGAAATACTCTACCGCTGACTGGGATCCGTACACTTAAATCCGATCTATCACTGCATTCCATGTTTAAAAAAAAATGTGTCCTCCATAGCATCAGACCTGACTGAATGGCTAATTGTAGGCATAGACCGATTCATACCACCCAAAAAATTCCAACAAAAACCTAACAGCCAGCCATGGTTCTCCCCAAAATGTGCTGCTGCCATCGTGCAGAGAAATCACTTTTTCCATAGCTACCAACGTAATAGATGCACTGAGACTAAAGCTGTCTTCAGGACTGCCAGCCTGCAAAAGAGTAATAAAATGCAAGAAAGCTATATGCTCAGTCCGGTAAATCCAAAGTAGCTGAGCAGCGGCTTCGTTCCCACCAGTTTTGGCAAATAGCAAACAGGATCCTGAACAGAAGCGTGCGTTCTATCCCAACTATCATCAATGGACCTGAGGTCATCTCGTCAGCATCAGACAAGGCCAAACTACTTTCCAAGAACTTTGCAGCTAATTCTACCCTATGCAACGAAGGCCATCAACTACCCGAATTTCCTCCTATAACGGACAACACGCTCTGCAACGTACAAATATCTGTACGTGATGTCGCCAAGCTAATCAAGAACCTTGATTTGAGTAAAGCAACTGGCCCTGACGGCATTCCAATCATTGTGCTGAAAAAGCTTCAACTAGAACTTGCCCCTACACTTACAAAACTCTTTAAGCGTTGCCTTAAGGAGAAGTGCTTGCCAACACCCTGGAAAACCTCATCAGTATGCCCTGTATTTAAGAACTCAGGTGATAACTCCTCTCCCTCTCAGTACAGACCAATAAGTCTCCTGTGGGTTATGAGTAAGCTGCTGGAATCCATATTAAATAGAGAAGTAGTCAACCACCTCAACAGAAATAACCTTCTTAGTGACATGCAATATGGTTTCCGTTCTGCAAGATCTACAGCAGATGTGCTAACTCATAGGATTAGTGAATCTCTTGACAAAGGCTTCCTCTCTAGGGCCATTGCTCTTGACATATCAAAGGCCTCAAGGGTCCATCCTAGGCCCAACTCCCTTCCTGATATACATCAATGATCTCCAAAAACACATACTTAAATCATTCGTTGACATCTATGCTGACGACACGACAATCTATGGCAACACATCAAAGGCCGTAAATGACAAAGTTGTCTGATTCTCTTTCCTCTGATCTTGAGCGCGCGGTACAGTGGGGGAGAAGGTGGCTGGTTACTTTTAATGCATCTAAAACCAAGCTCCTATCTTTATATAATCAACGCTCCCCATCTGGTATCAATTGATATTGGTGGCTCTCGTCTAGGGGAAGCCCCATGTTTTGATAAGCTTCTGGGCTTGACCTTTACCCCTGACTTGAAATGGAATACGTACATCAAGTCAGTTGGTAAGATCGCTGGAAAAATGGTAGGATCCTTCTACCGCTCCAGAAGATATATCACCCCTAATGCAATTCTCTATCTGTATAAAATCCAAGTACGTCACAGGGTGGAGTACTGCTTTCACATCTGGGCAGGAGCTACTAAAAACAGCCTATCCTGCCTTGACAGAGTAAAAATATACATCGTGGCCTAGTGGGTGATGCCCCTTTCTCTTCCCTGCAACCTCTCTCCTACAGGAGAGACGTTGCGAGCCTGTCTTTGTTTTATCGTTACTACCATGGCAGGTGCTCGTCTGAACTCCAATCTCTGGTCTCCCCTCGCCAATCATTCACGATAAACACTCGTCTAGCTAAAACCACTGTCAAAATTTTTCCCCTCTCCTTATCTGTGCCAAAATCAAAACGTAGATTCCATGAACAAAGCTTCTTTCTTAGAACTGCACGCCTGTGGAACTCTGTTCCGGTTGCCTGTTTCCCACCTGACTACAACCTGGGTGTCTGCAAGTCCAATGTGAACAAATTCCTGATGAACCGCCTAAAGACACTTTATCAAATCTTCAAAACTAACGTACTGTACACACAATAATCCTTATCTCCGAGTGGCTTCCGGGCCTTGATAAGTGGTGACTACCTTGTAAAAAAATAATACAGATTGCAGCCATAAAGAGAAACACCATCTATTCTAAAAAGAGCCCTCGGTTACAAATCCAAATTATAATGAAATCAAGTATGAGCTCCGAGAGGAGTTAGCTTCCTTGATCTTTTAAGAAATTACTCAATTAAAATTAATTAATGAAAAAGATTTAACTTTTTTTTATGAAATTAATAAAGAAAAATATATAGTTCACATTTGAACTTCCTGCGATTCACAATTGTGTCCAAAAATTCATAATGATTCAGTTTAGTTCAGACTTTTTGATATACATTTATCATTCACTCTTACGACCTTGCAAGACCACCTAAGCTGTGATTGGATAAGGAGTACTTCAATATTCCCAGTCTTACCTTTTCAAAGAGTTCATAATTTGGGACTTTATCTTCAAATGTATAGAGTCAGATTGATGTATGTGTGTGTGAGTGTGTGTGTGTGTGTGTTGTCGTTTGTCAGCATGTCAAAATATCTGAAGGGCAGTCTCGCAATGTTGAAAGAAAAGACACATGAAAGTGCAAATTTATATAGAGTACAGCATTCGGGTTAAGAAAACGAATAACAGAACCAAAATTAAGAAGCAAGCAAGAATAAAATATACCATGCAATATGGGAGAAATCTTTGGAAAAAATGGTGGATATAAAAAATTAAAAGAAAGAAAAGATGTCATGCAACATGGGAGAAATGTTTGAAAAAAGGCGTGGAAGCAAAAACAATATGAAAGAAAATATATATCATCCAATACGTGAGAAAACTTTGAAAGAAATACTGGTGGCAAAAAATAAAAGAAAGAAAAATACATCATGCCAATAGGGAGAAAACTGTGAAAAAAAAAAATGGTGGATGTAAGAAATGAAAGAAATAAAAATATATCATGCAATTGTGGAGAAAACTTTGAAAAAAAAGGTGGATGCAAAAAATAAAAGAGGGGGAAAATATACCATGCAATACTGGAGAAAACCTTCAAAAAATGGCGGATGCAAAAAATAAAAGAAAGAAAATATATACCATGCAATAAGGAAGAAATCTTAAAAAAAGGGTGGATTCAAAAATAAAAGAAAGAAAAAATATACCATGCAATAAGAGAAATGTTTGAAGAATAAGCTTGGAAGCAAAAAATAAAAGAAAGAAAGAAATATAGAAATCCGAAAAATGGCTAAAAAAATAGTACACAAATAATAAAACAGCAGAGAAACAGAGCACACACACACACACACACACACACACACACACACACACACACACACACACAACACACACACACAAAAGAATTTTATACGGATTCTTTTTTAGAGCCGGCGAACTTTAAATTGACGACTCCATTTTGTTTAATTTGCAGATTTGGTAACAATCAATTATTTTGAGTTTAGATTTGTTTGGCAATTCATCATGTGGCAATTCATAAAGACGAAACCATATGTCATAAAGCTCGCAATACGATCAATTTACTGAGAGAAACATTCGATTCAACTGGCCACCTCGTTCATGGATTTATTCATACATTGATAAACAAGATAAAATAGATTACTTAGCAGACAGCATTCGATGCTTTATTGCCGAAATATAGTTTAATTTAATGCGTAGATTCATGAAATTGGACACTACATTACGCCTTATATACGAGAGCCGCAGGGTCATATGCCCGAAATTATATTTAAAGTATAAATAACAAAAATAATATTTGATATAAACCACATATTTATATAATAAAAATATTAAATTTAGCCGTCTCTAAAATTAACACTGTTTGAATAGCGAATTTATCCGTGTGACCATTCGTTCATAACAATATTTTTACACATAATAAATACAATTTACCCAATTACCGATTACTGCACTACCACTTTACATTTTTTAACATCATTCTAGAGTGTCCTTCGGGCCTTGATAAGTGGTGACTTCCTTGCAAAAAGAAACTAGCAAAACAACGGAGACGTTAACCTTAATATCGTTTTAAAAAGCAACAACAAAAGTTACGTAAACACATAAATCATAAAAATTAAATAGTAGAATTGTCTATGACATCATAGCGTAATGGGTTAGGGCGCTGGACTAAAATACATAAAGTCCGGGGTTCGAATCCTAACAACAGTCAAGCTACGCTAAAGAGGAGTAAGGCTCCAAAGCACGCGTGCCCGTAGATTACTGTTTTTAAAAATAATAAATAAATAGTGATTTCTATTCAATAACGGTATACCAATATCACTAAACAAGATTTGTTATTTCTTTCTCCGATTTTTATTGATTTTCATTTTTTATATTTTGCTATAAAATAAATAAGTAAATAAATGGGCGACTTTTTAAAGAAAAACACCGGATCTCCGAGGCGGAGACGTTAACCTTAATATCGTTTTAAAAATCAATAACAAACTACGTAAACAGATAAACGATAAAAACTAAAACAGTAAATTGTCTATGTCATCTTAGCTTAAGAGGAGTATGGCTCCGAAACACGCGTGTTCGTAGATTACTGTTTGTAAAAATAATAAATATATATATAATATATATATATATATATATATATATATATATATATATATATATGCATATAAATATAGTGTATTGCGGCAGCATGTTTCTGTTTAGACATTCATTGTTGAACATCACGAAATGTTCTTGCTTAATCGTCATTTTTTTATTTTCCCCATTTTTCGTATGGTTGTTCTAAAATCTACGTGAAATTTTTGTAAAAAAGTTCCATAGTCGTTGTCGTTCATCTTTTTTTCTTTTTTTTTTTGCAAGTACTTTTTGCCATCCAATATACGTGTATATATAGATATGGATATATGTGCGTGTACATATAATGGCATTTGTATATATGCTTTAATCTTAATGTATAAATTAATTAAGAATACAAAAACAAAAACCCACTAACTTCATTACCATTTTGTAAATCGCACTTTTAAACCAGTGTACATTTATTTTAGTCACGTTCTTAACATGTTAAAAACATATTTTTAATATACCACACGCTTCACTATTTTAATTAATTCAAATGTAATTTGAAGGTAAGCATATAAAAACATCCAGATTTTAAACGAAACGGTAATCAAAAACTGCCTGAAGACAAATGAAGAAATCAGTGGAAAGTACTTGCAAAAAAACAAACAAAAAAAAACAGATGGAAGATAACGACCATGTAACTTTTTTACACAAATTCAACCGAGATATTAGAACGACCATACGAAAAATGGAGAAATTTAAAAAATGGACGACTAGTCAAGAACCTTCCGTGCTGTACAACAATATATATATATATATATATATATATATATATATATATATATATATATATATGTATATATATATATATATATATTTCATCAGAAATTATTTTAGTCACATTAGACGTATCAGCTCTATACACTAACATCCCTCATAACGAGGGAGTAAAGGCCTTTAAAACATTCCTCCTTCACAATAATTTCCCCAACGACAAAACAGAAGACATTTGTAAGCTTATATACTTCATCCTCACACATAACAATTTTTAATTTAACAATCAAAATAATTTCCAAATAAAAGGAACTGACATGGGCACTAAAATGACCCCTAGCTATGCCAACATTTTTATGCATATGCTAGAAACCAAACTCCTTGAAAACCTCTCCCTCAAACCGTCCCATTATTGCCGATACATTGATGATATTTTTTCATATGGCCACATGGACTAACCAACCTAAAGAATTTCCACGAATACATTAATAATTTACATTACAATATAAAATCTACCATGGAACACTCATACAACTCCATCCCATTCTTGGACGTCACTATCATATCCCATAACAATAGACTATCTACGTCCCTCTATATTAAACCCACTGACAATCAGACATTCCTCAATTTCTATAGCAACCATCCATTAAACCTACAAAAATCTATCATTTACAGTTCATGCATACGAATAAAACGCATCTGCTCCGATCCCCTAGACTACATACACCATATCACAAAGCTTACGCAAAAATTCATCAATAATCAATATTCCATTAAGTATATTAAACAAGCCATAAAAAAAATAAAATTGACAGATCCCGTCATGTCCATTACAAACAAAAAAAAGCATTAACAAACGCATCCCAATGGTTTTCAACCACGGCCAACACATGCATAAAATTACAACGCACCTAAAAAAACTTACAACAACCTAAAAAATAACTCCACTATTAAGTCTATATTTCACCTTCCACCAATTAATGCGATCAAACAACCACCCAATCTCTCAGCCATACTCACCTGCAAACACACACAGAACACACAACAAAATGGCAATTATAGATGCAATAAACCGCGATGCCTTATATGTATACACCTAAATTCCACACCACTATTCAATATACTTGAATGTAACACTCACATAAAACCGCCGCGTCTAACATGTGACAGTTCTAATGTGATATACTACATATACTGCTCCATTTGCAACAATGGAGGATATATTGGTGAAACAATCAGACAAAAATCCCCCACCCCACTAGCAAACCACTTCAATTTACCTGGACACACTATAGACAATATTAGATGCCTCCTAATAGACTCAAATTTCCCATCAACAAAAATACGAAAACAAAAAGAAATACAATGGCTCATCCGACTAAGCACTCATAAGACAGGTCTTAATACAGACCTTCTACAAATACTTCAAAAAATAATTAAGTAACACAATCACCTACTCATACATACATACTTATACGTATGTATTAATCTGTTCTTGTTCTATATTGTTTTCAATATGTATATTACATCTTTTCGTTTTATAGCTAACACATGCATTATTCTCTTGTTATTCTTATTATTGCTTTATTTATCTTTATTATTATTATTATTATTATTATTATTATTATTATTATTATTATTATTATTACTACTACTACTATTATTTTCGTTATACCTAACCTTCTATCTGCACCATTTTCCTATATATTTTCCTATATATATATATATATATATATATATATATATATATATATATATATATATGTTTACACCTATATATATATATATATATATGTTTACATCTATGTTTACATCCTTAACTTTATATCCCTACTTATTCACTCACTTTATTTTATACATGTCTTTTAATAGTAATTGATATTTGTGTTTGACTATATAAGTATGTGCATATGCGCCTATATATGTATGTATGTGTTTATATGGGGATGTGTATACATATATCTGTACATATATTTTTTATATTCTTTATATATATATATATATATATGTGTGTGTGTATATATACGTATATGTACGTTCCTGTCCATGTAATGCATTATTATGTTGATGTGCACATCTTTGTGTTGCCTTACATTTTGTTTTATGCTTATATATTTTTATATGTATCTATATGTATATATGTGTATTTATGTGTATGTGTATTTGTATATTCTATATGTATGTATATGCATATACATATATATATGTCTACGTGCTTATGTGTATATATGATATGTGTGTACATGTGCTCATATGGGTATGTGTGCATGCATATATGTATGCATATGTGTGCACGTATGCATGTCTTGACCTGTACATGTCATTGTATGTATATACATGTGTATGGATATATATGCGTGTATGTGTGTGCATGCGTGTATATCTGTTTATGCATATTGTTATTTATATATGCATTATATGTATGAGGGGTGCATATATTCTATACATTTGGTCGTTGAATATGACTGTGTATTAGTATGTACGCGTATATATGGGTGTTATGTGTGCATGTATATATCTGTACCCTTATGCACATTTTTTATGTAAAAGCTACTATTGGTCTATGGTTTAAACATAAATATTATTATTTATATTATTATTATTATTATTATTATTATTGTTATTATTATTAATATTAATATTTTATAAATATTGTCATTATTATCAATACACACAGACTGACTTTCGAGCCAAAAGCACATACATTTAAGTGCCTGCTCTGATATTATCCTCGGTTTGTGTATGAGAATTCCTTCGGGACTGAGACAATTTTCCTTCAGGATCGAGGCTATTTGTATTCTCATTTAATTATTAACTAATATTAATTTTATCGATATTATTATTATTATTATTATTATTTATTATTATTATTGTTATTATTATTATTATTATTATTATTATTATTATTATTATTATTATTATTATTATTATTCATTTATTTATTTATCTATGTTCGTCTCATCTTTATTGATGGAGAGACGGAATTTACTCACCATTAAAAAGTTGACATTGTCTTTAACTTTGCCCTCTTCAGTAGTTTTATTATTATTATTATTTTTCATTATTATTATTAGTTTTATCTCTTACTCATCATTAAAAAAGCCGACATTGTCTCTAACTCTACCCTCTTCAGTAGATTTTTAATATTATTATCATTCATATCAAATAATTACATTATTTTTTACCGTTTAACAATTTCATTTCTATTCCATTATACATATTGAAATCAATTGCGTCTCATTTTTGCCGTTTGAATTAAACGCTTTTACGTTGCAACATTAAAAAATATTTAAAAAACGTAATCTTCTTCCACAAACGGCTAAAATGATTCACGTGAACATTTTCGAACATGTTGCTAGGAATGAACGCTGTCCACGCTACAAATCTCCAGCTCCTTCAACGGTTTTCTTTTTCTTTTTTGTTTCGATACTTTTTGTGACCAAGAACGGAGGTCCGCTTGAAATATAAAAAATAACAATAAAAATATTAAATACAAGAAGTAACATCGTTTTTCACGCTTCAAAAAACCCTCATAACTTTTAAATCACTATCCTAGAAGCATACGTTGACTTTTAACATTATATATATGTATATATACATATGCCAGCGGTTGGTACCCGGCGTTGTCCGGGTTTTTAGATGCGTGTGTGGTTGGGAGTGGTAAATGAAAACAAATAGAAGTAATAATCCTGTTTAAATATTAGAAAAACAAACAATGTTAAAACTATCAAGAAACAATCCTGAAAAAAAAAAAAACAATTTAAAAGATGAACGATCCGGCGGTGCCCGGGTGTTTGAAAAATCCAAAAAAACGAATGAGGGGGGTGGCTTGAACTCGAATCATTGAGGCGGAAGCGCAAAAAAAAAAAAAGTAAAAACGTGATTAATTAACTAAAAAGTGAATTAAGTCAAATATCAATTCCGCAGTGAACGAATTCTAATTGAATTTATTTGTTTTAATTTTAATTCAAGTGTAATGCAAGTGAATTCACAATATCGTTGCGTTGTAATAATAAACAGTAAAGAATTAATTCTTTGTATAAAAATAAATGTTTAGTTGCAAGCAATAATAAATAAAGGTCTAGTTATATTTCAAGGTTAGAGTCGTTATAACCGGAAGTAAGAACCGGTTAGTCCCGCAGATTGCGTCTTACACTAACAAAAAAAAAGCAAAAACAAAATATTAATCGCGTTTTCTTTTAATATTTTCATTTTTATTTTATTTAGGATAAAAACAGAAAGCATAAATCAGGGAAGGAAGAATAAAAAAAAAAACAAGAACGGCATAATTAACCTTGAACGATTCCAAACCGGTGTTTCCTCGTATCATTCCTTGTGAACGCATCCGATGCGGTGTAAATGGGGAGCGGGGAAAGGAGGAATCTAATAGAGAGAAAAGATGTTGCAATTTTCGTTGAATCTAAACGATTTTGGCAGTGAACTCTCACCGGGGAAAATATAGGAATGTACGATTATCGAGGAAGTGTAAGGTTAATAGGCATATAGCACACATCAGATCCTGTGCCGCAGTTTGTGAACATTACATTTGCATGTAATGTCTTGATTTTTAATCCTATTTAGTTCAAACTCGCATGAGAAAAATGAGTTCATTTTATTTATATAGAAGATGGAAGATAGATAGATAGATAGATATATAGATAGATAGAGAAGAAGAAGAAGAAGAAGAAGAAGAAGAAGAAGAAGAGAAGAGAATATATATATATATAAGTTTTGTGGTTAAATTTTAAATTCTGAAAAAAAAAAAATAATTGTTGAAAATTCATGGATTAAGGAAATTAAAATAACCCCTTCTATATATTCCTTTTGTCAAACAATAACTTCTTAAATAGGATATATGTCTCTATATGTTTTTTTTTCATAATTAAAAATTTAATTACGAAACATATAGTGCTCTATTCTTAAATATTGAGCTTTTCCTTTTGGCTGGGATCACCTTGAAAGTATTACTTTAAATAATATCTATCAGGATTTTGCATCTGAATTCTATCAGTATCTTATCTCGCTTATATATATATATATATATATATATATATATATATATATATATATATATAGTAATGTGATTGATAATTTAAAAATCAAATTATAATTAAATTAAAAATCCGTTTCATAAGAAGGAACAACAACAAAATCAATTATTTGTACGATCGTTTCGGAAAACAGTGTTTTTATTGTGGTAGACATCAAGTTACGGACAATAATTATTACATATAGTTTTTTAACAAACAAGATTTCCTCATCAGTAAATATTGGGAAGGGTTTTTATTAAATGAAAAAGACAACACAAATAAACCTAGAATTAAATGTAAGGCAGATGTATCTGGAAAAAATTAAAATAAAGGTATGGATTTAAACTTGATAAGAAAATTAATATGGGTTAGAGATAGAAAAAAAATAGAGTAAAATTATAAATATAAATTTGGTTTAAGTACAATATTATACATACATATATACACAAATACATACATGCATATATATGTAAAAGTACACACATATATACATATACATAGATATACACATATATATACATATAAACATACGTACAAATATTTACCTTTTAATTGTTCGCCTTTTGAAATCAGAAACTATGGTTAAAGTACTCATATAGATGCTTGCTATAGCTTTTCAGCTTATGAAATGATAAGCCTGGTGAATCCTAGCGTGGATGAAACGCGGAATATTCTGTGTAGCTTAATCGCCATATATATTTTATAACTTACTACCTAACTCTACTTACGTATTGAGCACTGTTGAAGTAAATACTTAAAGTTTACGCATAAATTTATACTTTCGTATATTAATCTATGTGATTAAATGAAGTAGTTATATTATGTATATATATATATATTGTGTATATATCTAGTATGTATATATATTATGTATATATTTACTATGTATATAAATATATATATTATGTGCATATATATATATATATATATATATATATATATATATATATTTAAATCTAAATATCGTTGACTGCAATGATTTTATTAGCGTTTCGAAACCTTTTCGCGTTTTACGTGTACTTTCCGAAATATTCCGACGAGAGTATGATCCTTATGCTGTATAAATATTAATAACTCAATTGTTATTTACTGAATTTAATCCACATTACATGTTTTATGTAAGTACACGTATTTGTTGATAGATACAGCGATTTGTTGAAGGCATGTAAAGGAAGAGACGTTTTTTTAAGCAATGGAGGTGGAGCAAAGCGGAAAAATCTGGGAATAAACAGATGGGAAAAGGTTGGCGCGCGGATATAAAGAGGGAGGGAATATCAGAGACAAAATTGCGAAAATAGTGGCGAACTTCAAAGTGAAACGGAAGTTTAACTCTATAAAAGCGCGCGCATTTTATTTTATTTTTTTTTAAATCTTATTTTCGCCATTTTTTTTTTCGTTCTTAAAAGAAAAAGGCGTACGCGTTGGAGATTCGCAGAAAACAACATGAGATCTGTCTGCAATCCTAAAATGACAACGTTTACGTTCGGTGCGAGACTGCGTGGGGAAAAATATCTTTTGAAGTTAAATCAATACGAATTTAACAAAAAGATACCTCGACAAAAATGTCCGCACGAGTACACGGTAAAGATTTAATGTGAATAAAAAAGTAAATAAAAACCAATTTCAAAGAGAAATGACGAAAAACAATTATCGTAGCATACTCGTGTTGCTCAAACTATTACATAAGTTAATCAATTTAAACAACAATTTTGCATTGTAAGGAATCATATATCATCCAGTCTATTTTAAAGCGTAATATATATATATATATATATATATATATATATATATATATATATATATATATATATATATATAAGGTACAATAAAAATTGTTTGTCATACTGTCACTGGTTAGTCTCCTGTGGTCTATGTAAGCAGGAAGAAAACAAAAATGTATCTTCCAAAATGTATCTTCCAAAATGTATCTTCCAGAATGAGTAAAACTCAATTTATGCTGTCGGAATGTACATACTCTTCTTCATAAAGGGCCATCCAACCGTCCAGAACGCATGATGGCTCTTGTCACTGCAGAACTACGGAGACTTAATCTAGATATTGCTGCTCTATCTGTATTATGAAACTTCGTGTTCCTCTATCACTATTCTTATTGCCCCAACCTTTCAAGCGAATGAAGGTGACATCTTGTTTTTACGAGTCGCTGCGCTTCATTATTGCATCTGCATCAATTAATGAAAAAACTTATTATTCTTTGTGGTTTCAATGCCCGTGTTGGAAAAGACTATCAGACCTGGAGTGTTCTTCGGTACCATGAATGCTGATGGCCCTAAGCTACGGGAGCAGTGTTTCATCTTGCTATCTGTCACACTTTTTCTCACCGTAAACAGTGCTGAATGTGACACCGATCATAAGTTGATGAGAGAAGAATTTAATCTACGAATCCGTAAGAAAGTTCGTCATAGTGGCGTTAAGGTGCCTAGCCGTATTTATGTCGCCAAGTCGCCTAAAAGTCCAAAAGAGTATGGTGGAAAAGTGTGATAATCTTGCATTTAATTTCAAGACTGTTTTATTCTGCTGGTGCTGAAGTTCTTGGCTTCAAGAGCAATAAAAACAGGGACTGGTTCGACGACAACAATCTTGAAATTAATCAAATTCTGACGAATAAACAGGCTATGTATGAATCTTTACTTTGTGAAGATCATTCTGATAATACAACTAATTTGCGACAATACAAAGATGTCAAAGCCACATTGCAACGTGAGCAAAAAAATGAAAAAAAACAATGGTGGATGAATATAACACGGCAGATCCAAAATGGCATTTGATACAAAGAATTTGAATGAATTTTATGGACTCTTGCGCTAAGTATTTGGTCCTCCTACTTCTTCAATATCTCCCCTGATATCGTAAGATGGTTCTGTTGTCATTAAGGATTCATAAAATGTTTTCAAAAGATGGCAGGACCACTTTACTGGTGCGTTTCACAATTCCTCAGCAGTAGATGCTGATGCAATTTATAACCTACCACAATATGATGTAATATTCAGAATGGATCGTTGGCCTAGTCTGGATGAGATGCAAGCCACCTGCTTTGAATTGTTTTGCGGTGGAACTTCTTAAGATTTGAGGTGTGAATATTGCAAAGGTTATCCCTGGTTTTGTTGAGGAGATCTGGGCAGGTGCCCCTGTTCCACAGGACTCGATTTATGGTGTCTTTATGACCTTATTTAAAGGAAAGGGACATAATAATGTTTGTGACCACTACTGTGGGATCACGCTTTTGGAAGCTGCTGGGAAAGTTCTCGCACGACTTCTATTATACAGGCTACTTGAAGATGTTTGTCTTAATGCTATTCCAGAGTAACAAATGGCTTTAGGTCTGGCAGAGGGACCATGAATATGATTTTTCAGCCTGGCAAGGCCAAAAGAAACGCAACCAGCAGATGCCCCTGTATCAAGTGTTTGGTAATCTGACAAAAGCATTTTACACCCTCAACAGAAATGCTCTCTAGTTGATCTTAAAGAAAGTAGGGTGTCCTCTTTGCTTTGTTAGAATATTCAAGGAACGGCACAGGTACTTGAAAGCTCGAGTCTACTTTAACGAGAAAATTTTATGATAGAATTTCAGTTGACAATGGCGTCAAATAAGGTTTATTCCTGCCCCTACTCTGTTTTCTATATATTTTGCTGCTCTACTTGCTCATACATATCGGAATTGTGATAAGGGTGTCATGTTAAAGTTTCGAACCACAGGTCGTATTTTTAATGTTAGAAGATTTACTGCCAGAACCAAGCTGCATTATGTCTTGGCCAAGGATCTACTGTTTACAGACGATGCTGCTTTTTTGTCAAACACACAGAGGGTGATATGAAACATATATTGGATCGCTTTGCTGACTCCTGCACTGCCTTTGGTTTGAGGATCAGTCTGTCTAAAACAAAGGTGACATTCACTTTTGCACCAAGCCAGTCATACGTGGAGCCAGGGATCATAGTCTGTGGTGCAAGACTTAGAGTAGTTGATTCGTTTGTCTACCTTGGTAGTTCGCTGTCGAGGGATGGATCTCTCGACACTGAAATCCACAGAGAAATTCAGAAGGCATCTGTATCTTTCGAAAGGTTGGAGAATAGAGTGTTTTCTGATCGGGGCACCACAGACAGGACAGGGATCTGCGTATAAAAGACCTGCGTTCTAACCATACTGTTGAATTCAACATAGTCATGGACATTGCATCAAAGGCATATTAAATGACTTGAACGACTTCAACAAAAATGCTAGAAACATATCTTAAACATCGAGTGGCAAGCACAAGTACCTTACACTGAGGCCCTTGTGAGAACAAATTTCTCTAGTGTTGACATCCTTGTAATCAGATCTCATATGCGTTGGGTGTGCCATCTGGTTCAAATTAAAGATTGTAGGCTGCCAAAACAATTTTTTTTTGTGAGGAGTTCGAAAATAGCAAGCACCCTCAATACAAGCCTACGAAGAGTTTCAGGTACTGTATAAAGAATAATTTGAAAGTATTACAAATCGATATCAACACATGGGAAGTGCTTGTTCTAAAAACGTCGTGAAAGTTGTGATGCTCTAGAGAAAAGAAAGCAGGCCCACAGCAATCTGAAGCGAGGGCTTCGCAAAGGTTTAATTTATGATCTTAACCATGGCACACAGAGCTGGAAATACGAGAATTGTGAACGAGTGTGTTTGTCAAAAGCTGGCTACGCCAACCACCTTAAGTCGCACGAACTCCTGTTCAGGTCAACTTTGCACTTATTAGTCCAAACCAAACGATATGTTTAATATGCTGCAAAGTTTGCAAGTCTACTGCTTGTTTGAGAAGACATGTGATTGTCCATAGGAATCTGAAACCTCCAGAGAAAGTCAACTCAGCGCAAATTGCTCACTTTGTATGACACATCTGCTTTTAAGATGTGTAAATCTGCGGCGGGAGTGAAGAGGCATTTGAGATGGAATGGACGACGAGATGGGAAGAACTTAATGTGACGGCGATCATCTGGAAAGATGCAGCAATCATCATCATATATATATATATATATATATATATATATATATATATATATACAGAGACAGAGACAGAGAGAGAGAGAGAGAAAGAGAGAGAGAGAGGGAGCAAAAAGAATTTCGTAAATTCTTGAAACGGTATAAAGATCATATTTATCCCGCACACCTAATTCATAACGATTTGATTTTATGCTTTAGTATATACATGCTTTTCTCGAGCCCTATGTACTGTTCATAACTTTATATAATAATGTGTATATATTAAAACGTTTGACTCATATCTAGGTAGCCTGCATCTAAATTTTCAAGTGTGAGAACATTGGCAGAGGAATTTGGTAGAGTTTGCACAGGTAAATTCTTTAAACTCTGACCTCTTGGCAGCCAAATTCCCGCCCAATAACTGATTAAAAGCTTGTTGCAAAATTTCAACCGTTTAGACCCTAAATTGTCTGAAACGTTTTCTAGATACCGCAAAGGTCAAATCCTTTAAACTTTAAACATTTGGCAGCGAAATGTTTGGCCAAAAACCGATTAAGAAGCTTGCTCTATGTCTAAATACATTTCATGTAAAATTTCAAATGTTTATACCAAACATTGACTTAGTAATTTAGAGTTCAAATTATCTTTGACTTTGACCCCAATTTTGACCTCTTAACGTTTATTGTTTTAAGCTCAAATCAAGTTTAAAAGTTTGATTTATGCCTAAAATGTCAAGTGTTAAGACGCAAAATTGGCTGAGGAGTTTGGTAGTGTTTTCTAAGGTCAAATCATTGAACTTTGACTCTTTGACTGCCAGATTTCTGGCCGAAAACACATTAAAAAGATTTTTCCAAACCTCAATACTCCTTATGTACAAATTCCGAGTCTGTAGACTTAAAATTGACAAAGTAATTTGGTAGGGAAATACAGGCACATACATAAAGACAATTTCATACACACACGCATATATATATATATATATATATATATATATATATATATATATATATATATAATGGTTGTATAGATTGGTTTTCTTGATGTAACCCGACTGAAACTCGTGTGATTATTAAATAGTACTTAATGGAGGACATCAGGTATAGAGGTTGTTTATCATACAAGCATTATTTATTACATATGTGCATACATCAGACCGAGAAACGTTATTAAAACGATAATCAAGGTTAATTTATTTTATATATAAAATATATCCGGGTGTGATTTACACTCTGAAATAAAAGGGGCTGTATAGTTTGTGAATGCAGAGAGTAGTGGTTTAGAGGGAGGCGTGGTAAAGAAAGGGAGTAGAGGTCGGAGTGCGGGAAATAGAAGGGGAGCGTGATCAAGCTGTCAGAGTTTCATTTTAACTGGTCGGTTGTCTTTTAACTTTGATCTGAAGTAATATCATACTCTAAATAGTGCTGTTTCGCACTGAAGAGCACTCTTAACTGTGTCTTAATAAACACAAACATGGAGATAATCGATAATGATAATGAAACCTCTCCTGAGAACATTCCTTAAACAGTTAAAGGACCATTCCTTTAGTCGAATGGAGGACACTTAGGAAAGCTAAAACCTGTTATTCATTAACGTTAATCTGTTATCTATGTTAAGAGGAGAAACTTAAAATCATTAAATACTACGGATTACCTCATGAAATTAATGGACGTATGAAATGGAACGTTGCACTATTGTTAGTAACAGTACACGCAATAACCATTATCCCCGAGTGGCTTCCGGGCTTTGATAAGTGGTGAACACCTTGTAAAAAAAGCAATCTGAAGAATATTCCAGCCAGAGACGTCATCATGAATGAAGGAAGGAGCCAGCCACACCCCCAAATCCTAAGGTATGCATTTACTCTTCAACTCTAACAAAAAGACGTCTAACCGACTGATCTTCAGTCTTGTACAGTTTTCATGACATTTACGTAACAACTGGGCCGGTCATGTCATTCACCGGCTTGTAGTGTTATACTATAAATAACAGGAAAAATGAAATTCATTATTTCTGTAAAATAATAAAGATAACAGCACTAAGGAAAAATTTGGATTTAAAAGCATAAATCCGCCACCTATAATCCGCGAATCATTGAAAAGGGTATCTATACCCTAGCAAAAAGGATATCTATACCCTAGCAAAAAGGATAATTATACCCTAGCAAAAGGGATATCTATACCCTAACAAGAAACATTGAATTTCGCACGAGCAAAAACTTCTTCAAGGGAAAACTCAATATTATTGTTAAAAAATTGGAAAAATCAAATAACGTTCCTATAAAAAGCTTATAAAATTAGTAATTTCTATTACCTCAACCGAAAACATACAGATACCTAAAAATAAAAAAGACGTGAACGAAAAACTACTAAAAGGCTAACAACACCAACCTAGTTGAAATTATCAACAAAGAATGTAGAGAAATTAGGAAGTATCTGAAGATTAGCAGTTAGTAAACTCAAAGAAAATGAAGCACATATTCATAGGTTTCTACATCTTATAAATAAATACTTTCTACCAGGAAATACATTACATACATTTTATTAACTAAAATACCTAAAAATAAGCTACAGCTGTACCGAATACATAGAAAAAATTATATAAAGCGCAATAATAATAATATATTAAAGAGATATAATCCAACTACTGACACTAATTAAAGTGGTAACAGACAGGCCTGTAATTGCTAAAGACTGAATAAATGTCCGTTAAGTTATAATTGCCTTACATCTTGTATACCAGGCTAAAATATGCACCGTAGAAAACCCAGAAATAGATAAAGTCTCAATAGTCAGTACCTCAATGATATGTAAAACAGACTCTATTCCATACACTGGCAATGAATTATAAATCGTATGCTAGGACACCTCATTCTTGGTGCACTGCTGGAATTTAATCGAAGCGGGGAAAACGCGTTTAGTTGAAAGTCGAATAGATGCAAAATGGTCCTGGTATACTATAAATCAATAACTATACTAACTAAAAACCGGTACTCCTCTAGTTAATAACTATACTTACCGAAAATTTCCCTAGAATAGGCTAGCATAATTAACTTAGTAATGTGAAGGAAATAGACACCCTTTCGCTACCATGCAACACTATTTCAAGTGTTACGGTTTAATATTGAACGAACGAAAACACAATACGCCACCAACTGGATAAAGGTGAGTTCACTTTGACCACTCACTAATGAAATGCCCCCAAACGATAAACTAAACTAATCTATGTGGCTAACACCCTTATAAATGAGAAGTATTATTTTAAAACAGTGTTATATAATGAAATCAAGCACATAATTGATTTCAAGCAATAACTAAGTACTCTAACTAGATGGTTTATGGAAACAAGATGTTCTACCAATATAGACGTACCTATGCCATTATGTATCTGTTTGCATGTATATGGTTAGGAAATCTAGGTTATTTCTATAACGAACCAAATATATTTATAAATATATCATATACCCTATTATTGATGAAGAGACAAAAAACTCGAATGAAAGCATGACAACCATTCAAAAAAGTTTGTATATAGATATGAAACAAATTTGCGTGTGTAATTACTTCTGACTCGTTAAAATGGAGAATGCAGCTGCCATGATGCCACCTATATTTAAATTCTTTATAAATAAGCAGGTACATGTGTTTATAGGTAATTAATTTGATTATGGAGATGTATATTATTTTGAAATAAATACACAAGTAAATAAATAAAAACAATAACACTTATCTGTAAAAGAGGGGGGGGTGATTTGACAAGCTTCTTGAACTGACATTCATTGCTGACGTACATCACATCTTTTGGCAAGCTCTCTGAAAAAAAAAATGGTTGCAGCATTCTACCGCTCCAGAAGGTACGAAACTCCCGACGGAATTCTCCACCTCTATGAGATTTAAATATGTCATAGAATTGAGTGATGTTCCCATATTAAGGTGGAGTTTCCTGGCCTACTATATTCCTGCATTAGCAGAGTTTACAACCGGCTTCGAAACCTAGTAAGTTATGTCCTATTCTCCTCTCACATCTTTCTCTAACGTTATTTAGCCATGGTTTTACTACAATTGTTTATTAACACACGCTTGTCTAGCTACAACAACTATTAACAAGTTTATTGATTTAAATATAAAAATCACACTAAATTTGAATGTGTTCTATTTTCACGCATTAAATATATATATTTTTAAATTACATTTTCACCCCAAGAACGGCTTCTGGAATAGACCCCCCCCCAAACTTCCCATGTTTAGAACGGCTTCCGAAATAGACACGCCCAATCTCCCCATGTTAAGAACGGCTTTTGGAATAGACACATCCCAACGTCCCTATGTTAAGAACGGCTTTGGAATAGACACCCCAACCTTTCCATGTTAAGAACGGCTTCTGAAATAGACACACCCAACCTTCCCATTTTAAGAACGGCTTCCGGAATAGACACCCTCAACCTTCCCATGTTAAGAACGGCTTTAATGTGCGTAAATCTAAACGTAAATTTCGTGAACAAAGTTTCTTTCCTAGAACTGGCTGACCGTGGCACTCTGTACCGCGGATATGCTTTCCAGCTGACTACAAGATGATTGTCATCAAATCCCATGCAAAAATTTTCTTAATTAATCATATTACAATTGATTTCCACTACTGATCTCTGAGCGTTTGTCTCGGTGGTCACTTTACACTCATTAACCCTTATCTCCGAGTGACTTTCGTGTCTTACTAAGTAGTGTCTCCCTTGTAAAAAAATGTCCGAAAATATTTCTTGCTTAATATCGAATTGAGGGCAAGTGAACCAAAATAAATCTAAAGCGAACGACTGCAGACGCAATTTTCCTCGAACTTTACGCGGACGATCTGGGATTGAGTTACTGTTGGTGCGACATATTAATCCTCAACATCTTTGCGAATCAGAAAAAAAAAGCGGTCGCGTTCGTCTCGCACTGACCACCCCCATCACACACCGTTGGTGGTTGCAGACGTGATTTGATCCCGTAATCTGTGGCCATGCTCAGCCAAGCGACAGGACGAATTAGTTTTTATTGTCGATCCAATGACTTTTCTTAAACAAATAAACAAGATGATAAATAATCAGTCAAATAAAAAAAAATTAAGTATGCCAGACTGAATGTACATCAATGCCCCTCTGCTTAGATTTTTATTTCTTCTTTTCTTTCCCTTTAACACACACACACACACACGCGCACACACACACACACACATATATATATATATATTCTGTAATAAAAACCAGTAATAGCTACTTAGTTTTGTCACATACATAAATATATGAAAAAATATATTTTATGCGTAAATTTCAGTATCTCTTTCAACAGTGCCCAATACATAGGTAGAGCTAGGTACTAAGATACAAATATATATATAGCAATTAAGCTACACGGAATATTCCGCGGAATATTCTGTGTAGCTTAATTGCCATATATAGTTTTATAACTTACTATATATATATATATATATATATATATATAGTCATCCACATACAGTACTGTTTCGCTGTTTCACAGCTCATCAGTGCGGCTAGACAGGCAACTACCTCAAGCCAGGATTGAAACCCGACCGTTTATACGGCAGTCAAGGCTTCTAACCATTACGCTATTGGCGGCTGCTTGAACGAGTAGTGAGTTTAACGATGTTTTGATATCGTCCGAAATACCTCCGCTCGATTTGTTTACACAAAGAGCGTCGCTTATATGCTAATGGTAATTCGTGTTTCACTTATATATATATATATATATATATATATATATATAAATGTAAATGTTGGTTCGTTCGGAGTTAATTGTCTAAAAAAACACTGGACGGATGGCTTCCACGTTTTGGTATAATATGTTTACTATATCCATGTGTGTTTTTATATATTCCTTTTTAATTATAACATTATACTTAATTTTTCTATGATAAATAGGTGTTTTTCTTTGTACCGAGAGGCGATTTTTTTTATTTAGGGACAATTATTTATTACCGCTTCCTGTCACGTGACCAGTGTTACAATTTAGCGGTTTTCCTGCTAGATCTGGAGATTTCGTTTACAATCTAGCGGGAAATTCTAGAAAATCTGGAGGTATTTGGCACCCAGAGACACCCGCATTAGATTGCTTGAAAATACTTTAAAACATAAAATAAACTCATTCATGTAAGTAAAAAAAAGTAGCATTTATTGCCTTTGGTAACAATTATTTATTGATTATTTGTTTTGTTTTTCGCCTTTTTTTCGACTAACCATTCGTAAATCTCACTATAAAATCGATTTTTCCAAGTACATTTTAGGTGGGGGGGCATTCCAATCTCCCCGAAGGGGTTTGTATTACTGTACACATAGATTCGAAAAAGTTGTCAAAAACAAATATATAACAAATAAATGTTATCAAAGGCAAGATAAGTTACCTTTCTGCCAAACTGGCTAGCGATTTTCTGGACATTTCTTTCTCCTGATCTCGCGGGTTTTTTTAAAATCTCAGTTGACAACATTGCATCACTAAAAAAACACCACAGGCTTAATGTAAACAGAATGTGTTTACAATATGGTAAATTTTCAATGGGTTTATTGATAATGTAACCATGTGATTGAACTTTAATTTAAATTAACCACACGTGGTCGAAAAATGAATGCCGACGCTCAAAGTGTATACACATTTTGATTCCTCCCTTTACTTAAAAATTCACCAAAAATCAGGAAATTAACGAATTTTAATGAAAATTGCAGTATATTTCAAATAATGATCGCAGAATATAATGAACTAATTATTTTTACTTAACTCTTGGTAAAAATGTTTTATTTTGTTTAAACAAAAAATACCTTTACTAAAGTTATGGTTTTCAGTAGTAAATAAAAAACGCAAGAATTTGTTTTTGCTTTTTTTAAAGCATCGTAATTTGTAACAATAAAAAATAATTTTTACAGTAACATTACGAAAAAAGCCCCTAAAGTCCGTATTAATGTATTCGATATAACTCGAAGAAAAATGAATTATCGGATACTATTCAGGAAATTAAAGATTCAATTAGATTCCTATTTCAGTCACCTAAATTATTTAAGGTGAAATGAGTTTAGGAATTTATAGCCAAACCTAAATATTTTTTTTGGTAAATATCCAGATACGCTACTACAGAACACCGACCACTCTAATTTGTTTGGGGAGGATGTGATGTTGGGGCGCGCGCGCGCCAACATCACATCCGCCCCCCCCCGCTCGCACCCCCAATGTACAAAGTAAAATCTTCGGAAAATGTTAAATGGTGTTCTAATTGGTAAATGTCGGTGCGTTACTTACGGAAAATTTGAAAATTCGATGTTCCAGGTAAAAAAAAAAAAAACAGATAAATTACCCCCCCCCTATTCCAACTTGGTGTGCTTTCCTTTTCTTATTTTATTTCTTTTTCAGCTAATTTTAAATTTTCCACCCAAAAAGCGCTATAATGTATTTTTGAAAATTAGAAAATTCTATGTCCTGGAAAAAAAAATCCCCTCCCCCCAACATAGTTTGCTTGGTGAAGCCGTCGTTTCTGCTACAGCGTGCATGCGCGTAGCATAAACGGATGCTGCAAAATGGTGGAAAGAAGTTCGTGGGTTCAGGGGTAAATACCATGCAAACGGTAAATTTGCCCCAAGTTTGACTATCAGATTCGTTGTCAGCGACCTCAATTACCTATAAAAAAACAAATTAGAGTGGTCGGTGTTCTGTAGTAGCGTATCTGGATATTTACCTTTTTTTTCTTGCTTAAAAAAAATAGCATTAATACAATAAGTTAGGTAAACTGACTTTTTCGTTTAAAAATGTAATTATTTCCCTTTTGCTATTAACTTTCTTTTTTTTAATTTTTTTTTTAATAAATATTTTGTGGGGTTTGCATTACTGTACACATAGATTCGAAAAAGTTGTCCAAAAAGTAATATATAACAAATAAATGTTATCAAAGGCAAGATAAGTTACTTTTCTACCAAACTGGATATATTTTTCGTGTTTTTATTCAATGTAACATATCAATGCCGATAGGCCACTCAAGGATAAGGGTTAAAGAGAGTAGAGTAGTCAAAAGGACAATATAGTAATCGATAGTAATGGAAGTTCGGTAAATTTGTTAACTTAAGTGGAACGGCTCATCAGAAACTTGTTCACGTTGGACTTGAAGACAACCATATTATAGACAGCTGGAAAGCAGGAAAACGGAAGACAATTCCACAGGCGTGCAGTTCTAAGAAAGAAGCTTTGATCATGGAATCTATGTCTAGGTTTAGGTACAGATAAAGAGTGGGGAAAATTATTGATAATGTTTTAAGCTAGTCTAGTGTTTCTTGTGAAAGTTTGACGCGGGGGGACCATAGATTGAAGCTCAGTTGAACACTTTCCATGAAAATAACGATAAAGCAGAGACAAACTCGCAACATCTCTTCTGTGAGATAGAGGTTGCAGCGAAGAGAAAAGGACATCTCCCACCAGGCCACGAAGTCTATTTTGAACCCTATCAAGGCAGGACAAGTCTTTTCTAGCAGCTCCTGCCCATATGTGGCAACAGTATTCCATCCTTGGACGTATCTGGCTCTTATATAGATAGAGAATTGCATCAGCAGTGAGATATCTACTGGATCGATAGAAGGATCCGACCATTTTATTAGCGGCCTTGGCAACAGATTTGATGTACGTATTTCATTTAAGATCAGGAGTAAAGGTCAAGCCCAGAAGCCTGTCAAAACTTGAGGCCTCCCCAAGACGAGAGCCATTCATTTCAATTGATGCCAGATGTGGATCAGAACGTTGATGATGTAAAGATAGAAGCTTGGTTTTAGATGCATTAAAAGTAACCAGCCACTTCTTTCCCCATTGTACAACGTGATCAAGATCAGAGGAGAGAGAATCGGAGAGAATCGGAGAGAACTTGGTCGTTTACTGTCTTAGATGTGCTACCATATATGGTAGTGTCGTCAGCAAAAATGTCTACGAATGATGTAAGGATGTGATTTGGAAGATCATTAATGTAGATCAGGAAAAGAGTTGGGCCCAGGATGCACCCCTGAGGGACTCCAGCATTTATACTGTGAGCTTCTGATTTTTGCCCATCAACTACTACTCTTATGAACCTATCAGAGAGAAATGATTTAACAATTGAGAAGACATTTCCAGCTATGCATTAATGTTCTAAATTTGCATTTAAATAACAATTTTCCATTGTTCGGAGTTGGGTTTTTTTTTTTTTTGCCTTCTCAATTTGAAGTTATTTTTTTTTTAAATTGACGTGAACGCAAGGATACTTCAAGTAAAAGTTTAATATGAATAGGTATCAAATAAGCTATGGGTTGCTTAAACAGTTACATTCAATTTAGCTTAAATTTGCGGTTCTTGAAAAAGTGACGTGCGGACTTTCTTTTTGGTGCCACTATACATATATATATATATATATATATATATATATATATATATATATATATAGTAATTTATGAAATATATATGGCGATTAAGCTACACTGAATATTCTGCGTTTCATCCACTATAGGATTCGTCAGGCTTATGCGCATAAGCCTGACGAATCCTATAGTGGATGAAAAGCAGATTATTCAGTGTAGCTTAATCGCCATATATATTTTATAAATTACTAACTAGCTCAACCTACGTATTGAGCACTTTTGAAGTAAATACTTAAGGTCTACGCATAAATCTATACTTTCGTATATTAAATTTATGTGAGTAAATGAAGTAGTTATATATATATGTATATATATATATATATATATATATACATTTATGTGTATAATAATAATGTAGCTTACGATTACCATTTCTGCCGCATTCACTCGTGATAATCAAATGCTACATTACATCTGATGAGCAACACCATCAGAATCGCCAGATCTACAAGGGAAGAAGTTCCTATTTGTCTATTTCAATATTTAGTGCTCCCACCTCAACTAGTTGAGACCGGGCCAAATTCTATATTTTCCTACGATTTTGCGCTTTCACTGCCATTAACCGGTTATTACATAAATGTATATAACATAATCCTTCTATTTCCCGTTTAAAACATCATAAATTCCGCCCATTTGCGGTAGTTGCTTCTAACTGTACTGAAGAGCTGTCATACTGCGAAACATTACTGTAGCTGGTTGACTATATATATATATATATATATATATATATATATATATATATATATATATATCGGTATTTATTGAAATATTTGTCTTGAATTATGACATAGTAACGATTTACGACACGAGCCCTTGTCGATGACGTATCAACTTCTCTTTGAACTTAATTTCTTTACAGCTGACAGGTAAAGATAAATACTAATTAAAGGGAATAAACATAAAATAACGTATAGTTCCTTAGAAATAAATTAACCTTTTCTCTAACTGTTGTTTCGCATATTTTATATTATCAACGCAATGCCCTATTTAAGCTGTAATCGGCCAACACTGCGAGAATCTGTTCGATGATAGCTACCCCTCCGAGTCTGTGCGACTCCTTAGACCTGTCTACCAGCACCTAGACAACGAACGACACGGCGCGAGAAGATAATTCCCCGGAATTTACTTAGGACTAGGAAAGAATAATTCAACATGTCAATAATTCTTTCTCCTGTTTCATCCCTTCTTTCTTTTATGTGTTTATTTGGTTGGATATTTGTTTGTTTGTTTGTTTGTTTGTTCGTAATTAACGTGTTGTCTGATGTGATAGGTAGCCTTATCGTTCGGCCACCTGATGCGTGCGCCTCTCGCAAACCTTTTATGAAGAACAGCTGTTTCAGCTACTGGAAGGTTGTCGTGTTGTTTTGATATTAAAGTAAAATATTTAGATAGCAATGAGAATATCTCGTTCTTAAACGAAGAAAGCATTCTCACCAACTGATATTGCTTATATAAACACTGAGATTGCTCTACCCACGGCTGGTGCTGATGGCGTAACGGATATGAGATTCGACTGTCGTAAGAAGACAACGTAACTTTATTGCTCTATTGCTAGAGATTTTCATCCTCAGCCCCCAAAATTAAGAGAGATTAAATTATTACTGTCATGATACAGTCTATTTTTTTATTTTCTTTTATTTTTTTGTAGTGGGAGTTAAGTTATGTGTAGCTCTAGAAGGTCTACCCTCCACGGCTTTGACTTCTATTTTTGAGAAGGGGTGAGTATTGCTTATCACTTACGGCGTCTTTACTGGGGAATGCCGACTAGGCTGCCCAAACAGTTTTTGCAGGTCAGGGTTCCTCTCCTCGAGGAAGGGGGCGCTGACTTCTCACTCTCACTTTCCAACTCTGCTTGTTGTATTGTTGTATCATAAAAGGGGACAGTGTGTGTGACCGTCTAATGTTCTGTCTATTTGTGATATATTCATATCTAATTGTTCATATGTTTGTGTGTGTGTGCGCACGCGCGCGCGCGCGCGTGTGTGTGTGTGTGTGTGTGTGGTACATGTATTTTGGACATACTTTCTTCATGCGTCGTTGATCTTGTCCACCTGGAATTCATCTTGTGTCTTGGAGGGAAGACTGGAAACCTGTTTTAGACGAATATTCATTCACTCCAAGACGATGAATTGGTTTTATATATATTTTTTTCACCTTCCAGATGTCGATCGCACAAGAATGGAAAGTGAATGTCTTTGCTTGCATAGGTCTTATTTTCACACACGCAAGCGTCCCTCAGTGAAGAGGACTGGACGACCTGTTAAGCCGTCCGCTGTTTTCTACGGCCAAACGAAAACTCACTGACTCTAGCTTACCTGATCACGTGACTCACCGGCAGATCCGATCAGCTGACCCTCACTTCCGGCAAAACGTGTCTACAATATGATTTAACCTATTTCTTTCTTATTTTCGATCTATTTCCTAACATGCTGTCTAAGTTCTTGCAATGGGATGGAACTAAAAAACTTTTAGCTATATATAGAGTTAACCGACGAATCGCTCAGTTCGTGCCTTTGAACTAAGGTATCAGTCTAGATTGATTGTAAATAGCGCGAAGTTCTAATAATTTGGATGATAGTAGAAGCGATATATATTTTAAAAATACTTATTTCCTATAGAAACGAAGTATATATATATATATATATATATATATATATATATATATATATATATATATATATAGTTGTGTGTGAAGGAAAGAGAGAATGTGTCTGAGGACACTTCTCAACCTATATAATAAACGAATTTTTGATCTACAGACTTTAAATTTGGATATAGAGTATTCAGACGTATAGAAAACTTCTTAATCGGTTGTTATCCGGAAAAGGGGCTGCTTAGGAGTCTTAATTGAAAAATTATTACCTGCGAGGCCAACGGATATTTATCTGTTTTCAATTGTTTCATGACTGCGCACGCGCAGTTGTAAAATTTCTCCTGTTAAGTATACGTTCGTTTAAAAGCATTTTTTGGAAGTCATATAATGGTTATCGTACTTGGCTCACTGACTATGTTTTGGTTTCGATCTTGAATCAAGTATTTTTTTCAAAAAGTGAACTGTTTAGAAACATATAATACTTGAATGAATATGTGTTAGTTTATTTCCGTTTTTTTGTTACTTCATTTTTTTAAAAGGAATGTAACGTTACGTTTATTACATACCGTATTTCTGTTTAAAATATATAAGAATCTTGCATTAATTACAATATAATATTTATGTGTATTTTGCGACTGGGCAACGTCGATTGGCCTGCTAGTATTATAAAAAAGCAACATTCCTGTATTTTTTCACAAGCTAGTTAATATGTAAAAACCTTTACCGTTTCTCAAATTAATTTTCATACTGGAAGCAAACGCAGGTACACTTTTTCTTTTTTTTTCTTTCCTTTTTTTTATTTATTGCTTAAGACCCCCAATTTTACTACACTTTAATAAAATGTTTTATAAAGAATGAAAAGGGTCCTTTAAAACAATATGGCATGAAGCTAAAAGAGAATGGGAGTCGGGGGTCATTCGCTTTGTCTATTCCCTAAGCTAGTAACTCACTAACCCCATTCCCTCTGGGAATGAATGTTTTTTAAAAAAATTATTTCCCAAAGCAGATTAGACATTTCTTTGTTTACAAACCAAGCAATACAATTTTTAATAACAAAGAATCAAACATTTATGTACAAAGGGAAGAGACAACAGTAAATAAACACAAAAGCAAAAGAAAAATGTCGAATGATGGGGGATGGATATTACTTAGCCTTCAAAACATCCGAAAACATAGAAAAATAACAATAATAAAAAGAAATGAACTAAACAAAATGCTAACTAAATTATGTTAGTAAGGGCACTCCCAACATATTCTAGTTGTTGGATGCTCGCTGTTTTCCGGTTATTGCCGAAAAGAAGAATGATACTTCCTAAGAAGGAATGAGCAGTCTACGTCAAAAAAAAAAAAAAAAAAAGAAAAGAAAAAAGGTGGAAGAGGTTCTTGGTGGTGGAGTTATTCTCACACCTAAAATAAATGGAGAACGTTATTCATTCTTACAACTAACTAAGGCACGTTTCTTTTGGTATTTTGCTGTCAGAACCTAAGGTCGGCGTGTCTTATGCTTAGGCAGGAAACACATACTCAAATTGTATTTCGAACAAGTACGGATAAACTAGCGGTGTGAATCTACCTAGGTTTGAATACCGGGAAAAACAACTTCTCTGTATTACATTTGATTTTGATTTTAAGCTGGTGCTTAATATGCGAAGTCAGATCATAATGAGAAGGCGGCTACCTCCACGACCTATTTCTATCCGTGAAACCCGCGTTACCAGTCTGGCTACGGCTAGGATAGAAAGCAACGCCATTCGTTCCTCCCTGGGACACAAGGGATCCAGGTTGTAGACTAGTGACTCTAAATCCAGGTACATCACTCGCTCGGGAACGATACGAGCCGTTACTCCACTGACATACGTCCAGAATTCTGTCTTGAGCTGTTGAAGAAAGCGAGTTCAACTGTTTATATTTTGTCCTCCAGGCAAACAGGGGTCGATAATGGCAAACAATCTTGAATCGCATACAACTGAGGCATAGTACCTTGCGAACGAATCGCCAGGTAAAAGAATATTCAGAATTATTGAGATAAGTCCGGCCTGGCGCCCAATTCTTCTGAGAGCGAGTCCCCTCTTACGACAACTGTAGCCGCTCCCCTAATGGGCCCCCCACTAAATCCCGATATAGTGCATTTCTAGAAATGATGCGGTCACTAGTCCCATAAACACTAAAAGATGAGCTCGGCCTGGTTAAAGAACTGTATTTGACCTCTTGGCCTACGATGGCATTCGGCCAAGTGATCAGGGAAAAGTGGCCCCTACCGCAAGGCTCCACGCAAGACTTCTATTTCAGAGCTACTTAGGAATGTTAATATCTCAGCAAATTTGTGGCTTGCCAAGTTCGGCATTCCCAAGCCCCCATCAATCAAACGTTGGGTGCAGACCTGTCTACAAACTACAGACGGCTACCTCTCGCTCTATGGAAGAGAAGAGGAATTGCGGTAACACTGTCAAGTGGTTCGCAGACAGAGACAGTACAGACAATCTGTAAAGGATTAGCGGAAAGATGTAAGAGGAACATGCCTCCGCCCTACCTTAAAGGGGCAAACTCCTTCGAAGCCAAATTCTTCACAGACACTTTCCATTTGCCTGTACTTCCAACAAATTCGTGTCCAACTGCAGACCCGGTCGCAACCATACGCCGACTGGGCTATCAATACAATTGAAACGGCCTGGTAGCGCAGCCGCAGGCTGTTGTATTTGCTAAATTGACTACGGCCCCTTGTAACCGCTTCCTTCTGCTTGATTGATTTAATAACGGTTAAAATATCTCTCAGGTTCTAGACACACACCGTCATATCGTCGACATATTCGGAAACCCTGGCGCACGTACTCCCAGAGAGAGCAATTCCGCATAGGGCCAGTCCAGTCCCTTCAAATTCGCGTAAAAATGGTGCCAGGGAAGACAGCGGATATGACAGAGAGATAATGAATGTATCCTATTCATCTCTACAACTGCTGTTGGCAGAGTATACAAAATGGAGATCCATCTGCGGAAGCCCGGATTAAAATCGACAGAAGCCATGGTCGATCCTGTCGAGTTTCTTGAACTGATTTAAATTGACCAGCATTGATCGTGCGGACCAGATAGAAATTGTTTTAAATTGATATCTCTTTTCACAGCGTATTTCTTATCAGGTTCGACCAAGTCAGTGATAACGACCTTCAACCGGTTCATAAAACGCGTGCCAAAAACTTTTTGTTTAACAGAGTTATGCGTCTACAATCACTCTGCCTCCCCCAAAATATGCGTCCTTCTACTTCAGAAATGTGACCATTCTTTTGGTAACCTGACCCGGGATGGATCCCATGTCAAACCAGTGGTTAAAATGTACATACACTTTTTTAAATAGAAAATACTTCTTCTAAAAGCCCCTGTGACCGGGAAGCCGCTATCAAAAGAATAATGGTCTTGGACGATAGTTTTCTTCCAGATATAAGCAGTAGCCGCAGAAGCAGTAAGAGCAGCAACAGTAACAGTAGCGGCAGGAGCCCCGTAAAAACGCCACCATCACGAAAGTCCAGGTGCCCAAGCAAAAAGAAGATTTGCTAAGAGGGGAGCTGCCAAATATCTGGCATTAACTCTGAAGTCACCAGAAACTGCGCCAGCGGAGTGGCTGACACAAATATCTGTAGCACCAGACACAGCAACTATTTCGCCAGGACAGAAGGCACCTGCAGTGTCAGCAACCTTTAACACGCCACCAGCAACAAGCCCAATATAGGAACAATCTCCAAAAGCAGCATTGGGACCCCAGTCACAACTAGAACCGCAAGTATATCGGCAGCTTTTCGACTTCATTTATAAAAACAACGGAGGTTAACATAATCAAACCACTTCCTGGAGCCTAGGGATTCTTAAAAGAAAGGCTTGACTAGGGTCTGAAAATAGACAATAGTAGATCTCCTACGGGATTTGAAGGTCCCGGCTTTGTATATATGCTGCAGGAGTTATGGCATGTGGGATATTCACAACCCAGAGGAAGCAGACAAGTTGTTCAGGTGCGACTTGAGATGGAAAAATCTCCGTCTCAAGCCACAGTACCTGAGCCGGCGACGCACCTCAGTTACGGTCCTGGGCGCCCTCAGCTATACTGATGCAGAACAAATAGGCGCAGTTTTTAGCTAGTATGGGACGTCGAGTCAGTCATCCTGGTCTGTGGTCCCCCGTAACCTTATGCTCGGGGACTACGCTATAAAATAAGATTCGACTGGGATGACTTTAATAAAATCCCACCATTGCTCAGGTGCGATACCTGGACAATCAGTATTATTGTGGATGGCAGGGAGCTCCATTATTATAATTGCCATACTGCCCAAAGAAGCGCCCCACGAAAGCCCTTGCTGCCCCGGGCGAAAAGACAACATCAACAACTTCCGAAAAAAGCTGGAGGGAGCAACAAGACCAGTAGTGACAACAGCCAACAAGGACGGCTGGGGCAAAGGAAAAAAAAGACAATACACCACCTTCAGCTTCAGCCAAAACTCCCACCAAGAAGCTCCCCGCCCCCAAATAAAGGTGTAACCACCGGGGCTTCCCAAGACTTCCAAAAAGCCACCGAAGAACTGGGCCAGGAAATCTAAATGCCGGGTGATCGCATCTGCGAGGTGGACTCGCAGCATGCAGCTGCAGATATAACAGCTCGCCAGAGGACAATAATAAAACCGCTGCCGCTTCGTTTCAGGTCTGAGGATAAGACGTCGACAACCCGAAGAACTTTGCTGACGCCACCTAGTAACAACTTTCATGCGTAAGGGAAAAGAGGGATGTACGAGGGCCTTTTGGAAAATGGTACAGACTTCCAGGGGGAATAGAGACTGTCGGAGGAATTTTCCGAGACAGGCATTTCGTCCGAACTACTTACTGGAAGTGTCCGCCAATCCTGCGGCGTCTTGACTGATAGGGAGTTCAGGCGGGTGGTTGACACTGATGAGGTGTAATGGTCACATACTTAAACTTTTATATCTTAAGTACGGTGTTCATGAGGTGCTGAAACAAGGATGCTCATGTGCTGAGGGACCTCATGTCCTTAGACATAGATGTGGCTGCGTTACAAGTAACCCATTACGATTCAATTGACGATCATCGACTGTTCGGGACACTTCGACGTCTTTTCAGCATTCGGTGATCGGCAAGCTAGGGAGGTTTCTCTGTCAGTAAAATGCACCCTGCTTGCAATGGTGAACTTGTGCACATTGATGCCGATGGCACACTGGTCGTGGCCGATGTTGCCATGGACAATAGGAAGTTTCGAATCGTCGAAGTTTATGCGCGAAATTTCGCTCGGGAAAGGGTCCTGTGTTTTAGGTGATTTGGAGGTGTTTCTCGGTGGTTCAAAACGGTTAATTTTAGTTGCTGACTGGCCGTCTTTGATCACCCAAATAGATAGGGGTGTGGTGCTAACAGATCGGGATGGTGTGAAAGCAGTCTGTTTGACCTAATGGCCAAGTGCAATCTGATTGACAGATTTCGAGTTGATCACTCTGGGCGGAAGATGTGGACGTGGACCTCTACGGCATTCGGTATAAGATCTTACTTGGACCGATTATTAGTTATAAGAGGCAACGTAGATTACATATCCTGTCCAACGTTCCACTAGCATTCTGACCATAAGTTATTTATGGCCAGATTGGAGCTAGATAGGAACACTAGCTTAGGTACTTAAATCAAATGCCTCCCCTCTGGAGTTATCTGACTTCTGGGAAAAAGTAGAATAACATATAGAAAACAGGAGTAGGTGATGTCTAGTATAAGACACATTTCTGTCTAATATAGCCAGCACCTTGCCTTAAATAAGGCAAAGGCAGAAACGCATTTATAAGCTAAGTTGGCCTGGGCAGTGGTTGGAGGTCACCTAGCGATAGAATTAGTGACGAAGGACGTGAAACGAGCGATATGAAGGTCACGTAGGTATGGCTAAGTTAGAAAGAATGTCTAAGAAGTCATGAATGTTGACGCATCAAAGCGTAGATCAGATAACTACATTCGCAAAGTTCAGATCCCGGAAATACATTACCATGTATCGGCTCAGCTGTAAGGGGCCCCGGAAACATTTTGCTCCGCTCAGCTGTCCAGACTCCGCGGTCAGGAGTTTGGCAACTATTTGGCTGGCTCGCCCCGCCTGAAGGCGGTTTGAGCGGATAGTTGTGATAGTCGGGTCATAGACTGTGAGGTATCGCTGCGCTAACGCAGGTTGGCTACAATAAATGTCCAGGACTCGATGGTCAACCCTACGAACTCTACTTGAGGCTGTCGCACATATTCGTTTTGATTTTGACGAGCATATTTAACCACTGGTTTGACACGGGGTCCATAACGGGTCAGGTTACTAAAGGAGTAGTCAGACTTCTGAAGAAAAAAAGCCGCATATGTTGGGGGGATGATTTTAGGCTCATAACTCTGCTAAACACAGAGTTAAAGATTTTGTAACGGGTTCTTGCGAACAGGTTGCAAGTTGCTATCACTTACTTGGTCGAACCGGACCAGAATTACGCTGTGAAGTGGAGATCAATTTAAAACAATTTTAATCTGATCCGCATAAACGGTTTGGAAGATGACACCGAAACCGCGTTTATCAATTTAGATCAGTCCAAGAACTTCGACAGAGTCGATCATGGCTTCTGTGGATCTGTTCTAGAGGCTTCTGATTTTAATTCGGGCTTTCACAGATGACAGTTTAAGAGGTGAATAGGATATGTTTGGAACCCTTCATTATTTCTCGGTCAATACGTCAATGCTTTCCGCTGTCTACCCTGCTTTCCATCCTTACGATGGAACCCCTTCTGCGCAAATATAGGATGAGGAGACTGGACTGGTCCTGCACTGAATTACTTCTCTGGGGTTTCCGCGTATGCCTATGATGTGACGATGTGAGATATTTGCACCGCCATAAAGGCAGTCAAGCAGTATGAAGAGGTTACAGGTGCCTTAGTTAACCTTAGCAAATCTAACAGCCTTAGGTTGACTGCCTGGAGGGGTGAGGCCGGGCTATCAAGTAGTTTCAATTGGACTAATAGCCCGGTTCAGATATTCGGTGTGTGGTTTAGGGAAGCAGTTTGTTCGTAGACAGTATTGCTCTCCACGCCTGATTGATGGGGGCTTGGGAATACTGGACTTGGCATGCCACAAACATGCCGAAAAATTAGCATTCATAAGCAGAACTCAGACAGAGGAGTCTGTGCTGTGCCCTGCGGTCGGATCTGCTTTACACGACCTCATTCCTGATTACTTGGCTTCATGCCGTCGTTAGCCAAAGGGTCAAATCCAGTTTTTTAATGAATGCCAAGCTGCGCACCGGGTTTAGTGATCTCGCCCAGTCTAGAAAGGCACTAAATTGGGAGTTAGTGCTAAATTGGGATTTAGTGCCGGGAATTGCTTCGGACCCACTCAGGGAGCGGCTACAGTTGTCGTAGGAGGGGAACCGCTCTCACTGGAATTGGCTGCCAGACCGGAGTTACCTCAATAATTCTGAATATTAGTTCGCAATGCATTATGCCTCACGACCCTTTTTGCCTACATTGCATGGAGAACAAACTAGAAACGGCTTAACACTTTTCTGCAACAGCTCTAGGATGCGTGAATTCTGGACTTATCTCAGTAGGATACCGGCTCGTATCGTCTACAAGCGAGTGACGTGCCTGGATTTGGAGTCAGTATTCTACAGTATGGATCCGTTGTAACCCAGCTTGGAATGAATGGTGTTCCTTGCTATCTTAGACGGAGCTAGACAGGCAGTGCAGGTTTCAAGCTTAGAAATATGGCGTAGGGGTCGCCGCCTATTCATTTGTGATTTCGCATTTTCGCATCAGCTTAAAATCAAAATCAAATATGATAGAAGGATGTTTTCTCCTGGTGTATTCAAACGTTGGCAGGTGCAGACCGCTAGCTTAAGCGTATTTGTTCGAAATAAAATTTGTGTGCGTGTTCCCTTCCTAAGTATGGCAAACACCGACAGCAAATACCAACTTAGTTGTCAGAATGAATCACGCCCTCCATTTATTTTAGGTGTTAGAATAACTCCAGAATACCCTTTCTCGATAAAGTTATTTTCAGAATACCTTCAGAATAAAGTATATTTTCATTTCTGGGTCCACACCGATGATACTAATTTTGGAGGTCACCGCATACCCCAAATACCTCCCCCCACATCTTTTTTTTACCCATAGACTGCCCACTCCTTTTTAGGAAGTGTCTGTCTTGTTTTCGGCAAAAAGCTGGAAAACAGCAAGTACTTCAGGTTGCGAGGGATCTCACTAGCATTTTTTGTTCATTTTTCCCCCACTATTGTTATTTTTCTTTATGTTGGGTTTTTTTTGAAGGCTAAGTAATACCCCCCCTCATCATTCGATATTTTTCCTTTTGTTTTCATGTTTATTTATTGTTTTCTTTATGTTTGTACATACATGTATGATTCTATGCAAATAAACATTGTATTTCTTGGTTTGTAAATAAAATAACGTTTATTATATTTATGTAAATAACGTTTTTAAAAGCATTCATTCATGAGGGTATATTTTAAATAGCATAGGTCCATAGAGTGAATGAGGTTGGAATGGTTCGTGATAAACAAGCTTTAGGAAGGGACAAAGTGAATGACACTCGATTCCCATTCCCTTTTTGGTTTAATGGGGGGGTAGTATTTAGCAATAAAAATGGAAAAAAAACTCAGAATAACGGATATGCACTTTATTCCAGCATTATTTCTACATATACTATTTATTCCAATGAGTAATTTCATTTGCATATTTTATTAATGAAAATCTCTTTTAATAATTAGCGCGATGTTATAAAGTTGTTCCAATAGAATTGTTTTAATTGTTCTATTAAAAAATTTATTTAAAGTTGGTTTGTTTAATTTATCTTTATTTAACTTATATTTAATTTATTTTTCATATTAATAGCTAATATAAGTTGTGCTTAAAACCGGAAGTAACCTTATTTATTTAAATCTGAGAGTAATTTCTTTTTAAACCTATGAGAGTTACTTCCCCCTTGATGTCCATAGACTAAAATGGACATGTCTTATGCTTCTTTAAATCAACATGCCACTTTTCAGAACAAGTTCGGATATTCCGTGTATTTTAAATATGTGACAGATCTCTTAAATATGCAATCTTTGAACCGTACAACGCCGGATATATGCAGGTAGTATATATATAAATTGTTCTAGGAGAAATACCTCCTATTTTTTTATTCCACTCGAATAGATGAAAGTGTATTTCTAAAACTAAGGCAGTTTATTTTGTTTGACTCAAAAAGTTGAAGAGCTACGAAGACAGGAGTGGTACTATAAAAACAACGCAATCTTTTGTGTTCCAGAATTTATTTTTCCACATAGTCACCTTCATTTTTAATGCACATTTGTAGGGAATTCAATGAAGCATCTCTGCTTGTTACGCACGTCAATGGCATATCTGAAACAGAAAGACGAAACTTTGAGTTGATGAATGCATGATTTCAATCATCATAACAAAGCAATTTCCAATCCACTCTGAGTGATTCTTTCGTAATAAAAAGAAAATTAAAAACCATTACATTTGGAATTCCTCTCGTAGGACGAAAAAGCCTTATCCCCAAATCACATTAATTGATCAGATAGTTATTTTTATAATTCAAGAAATTTTTAAAAAATATATTAGCTGACCGCCCGGCCTTGCCCGGTCGTACAATACGCATACACATGATATTTTAATTTTTGCAGATTGTGTATGTATTATTCTAGAATCAATCCTCTGTTGATTATTATATATTATTAGGAATAATTTACCCGGTAGACTAATTCACAATAAATAAATAAATAAATAAATATGATAATGCCGTTCATCAAATTCTGGCTGTTTGATTACAATATCACGTTAGATGATATTTAGGCTTGAAGATTAAAAAATCACTTCTGATTAATATTTAGTTTTAAAATATGCAAACGAAAAATGATTTGCAGTGATTTAAAATGGTACATCTTCTTTTATCATAAAATGATTTCATTAATCAAAAAAAATTAAAATAAAATGGTGAGATACACTCGGGGTTGAACAAGGGATCATTCCATCTGTAGTCGAATGCTCTGCCACTGAGCTATATGTCCAGGTGACAACAATTTTTTCAAAAGAAATAATTTGCTGAGATTTTATTATTTCCCCTGGCTTGTGTAACATAAAATATCCCTCACTAAAAATTCTTTTTTCATCTATAAGAGAGAAAAGACTATTTTTAAGATCAGCTCGTTTCGATTTTCGATACTTATAGAATGAATGTCTGTACAAAACATATCTAAGAACACTGCCACACATATAAAATACCTTTAAATAAAATTAGCAAAAGATAGGCTCCACCATTTCGGAACCTATGAGGAACTCACACTCACATGCATTTACGTGATTAATGGTAGACCATAGCCAATATAGAAAAGAGAATGTTTATTAATTTTAGTTTCGTACAAAAAAAATAGATGCTTGTCAGAATGTTGTATGTGTGGACAGATTATGATCGTACGTCGGAATGGTTGATGAGCAATCCGATATTAAGAGTAACCTCCCCTTGCACTGCCCGTAGCTATTAATTCTTTTTTTATCAAAGTACATCATCCTTTGAAGTAGTGACCTTTCTCGTCCTTGTCACCAATAATATTAGTATTTATACAAAGCTTTTGACTTCGCTGAAGTGACCTTTGTGGTGTTCTGTTTCGGGCACAGGTTGTGGACAACTATGTTCTTTTGTTTTGTATTTGTGTTTCCATATTTATTGCTCTAAGTTCTTGCTCATGACAATTCCTTTGATCAGCAGATGGGGCAGGGAAGGTAAGGGCGGTTAGGATGCTCTTGTCTGATTTTTTGTTAACCCATTTCTGCTTTCTTTTATTTGTTAAAACCTTATTCGAACGTCACCGTGTTGACCAAAGCTAACCTCAAATTAATCATAGATTTTGATATTCGCTTATTATTTATTATTTATTTATTTTGCTTTTTTAATTTAGAGGTCATGTAAAAAAGTGTCTGGACTCTACGAAATATGATTATATCTTTCAGCATAGCGGTAAACCACCCGAAATTCCACCCATGAAATCGTTATAAAGTTCACACTCATTTCTGAAATTGTATACTATTTGTTACAAATAAAACTTGGTATAAACATAGCTTGTCTAGCAAGTTTTAATCATAAATAACCAACAGTTTAAAAAAATATTACTGTTGCATGATGCGGGCCACTTTGGTGATCGTGTCTTCAGTTGGATATTTGATGTTGAATTTTACTGTACATGTTTTGATCTGCGATGTAATCGTTCAAGTACTTTGGTTTAAAATTCGCAAGCTACATAAACTGGAAAAATACATTGAGGACATTGCAAAGGCTACTGCAAAGAAGATTTTCACTCTCTGCCTCTTACTATGTTTTAGAGTATCCTTTATGTGTACAAAGCCATCATTCACCCACACATAGAGTATTATTGACACATCTTGGCTGGTGCATCTCCACTAGTTTCTCTCTCATACACTGGGTCCAAAAAAAGTCTCTGATATAAAAGTGACCGCACTATCAACCAAACCCCAACCTCTGTCCCATCGCCACACTGTTGCATCCATGTGTATGTTTTTCAAGCATTGTTAATGAAATATGCTCTGATGAACTCATTGCATTTGTACCCCCTTCAGGTAATGCCCCTGACGAAACCGTTTAGCAACATCTCGTTAATTTTAGAGGTCTTCAGATAACAGAAATCTTTCTAGTCTAATAGGTTCTTCCGTAGGATTATTAGACTTCGGAATTCCTTATCTGCTTCCATTTTCCCTGGGTGTACCAGCATGCAGAAATTTAAATGTAATGTAAACCAACATTTCGCTTACTTATTTACAAGATAAATATAATCGCAATAATAAAGTTTTACGGTCAGATTTGTGTGAAAAATTAAAAAAAAGAAATCGTATGCATACGTGCTTGCAATGCGCACGTGCACATTAAAATATATTATTGAACAGCGCTAAATAAAAAACTGTTGGATATTTATGACTGAAACGTGCTGGACAATTAATACTCCATTCTATCGTTATTCTTATCGTAGATGCTCGGTGGAGCTCCAATCTATGGTTACCGCCTGTAAAACATTCACAACAAAAACTAAACAAAACTTCCATGAGCAAAGTTTTTTTTCCTATGACTACCCGTCTGTGGAACACGATGCCACGAGGTTGCTTCCTAGATTAATATAACATTGTCGTTTAAAAATCTTATGTCAACATGAGATTAAATGGGATTGCACATTGCATTGTTAGGATGACTGGACTTCTGCATCTATAACCTGAATGTTTTATTGCTCTGTTGCAGAGATTGACGGTGTGAGATTCTAAGAAAGCAACCCCCTGTCGTGCGTCGCAGGCAGATAAGGGTTATTGAATTCTTCCATCTAGAAAAAATGAATGGATCAATATTCACCGGTGCCTATTGGACGCTTACGAAGGAGATGGATACGCAGATTTCAAGGTAGCGATAGATATGTGGGTGACAAAGCTGTACCCTGGATTCTTACGACCAAAGAATCAAAAGCGGCTGGTGAAAGTGTAATTGACAATGGTGATAATAATGCAGGGAAATAAAATCTAAAGAACAAAAAGGTCGCTCGTTTTAATGGTCCCACTTCTGCCTTCGCTTCTCTAAAAGGTTTTAGTTTGTGAGTTAAGAAATAGGAAGTCTTTACTTTTGAAATGGTCCTAGTACATTCACAGATAGTACGTGTAAGGCCGGTTTAAATATGAACAGTGTAGTCATCGTAAAGACCTCATATGGCAGGTTTCCCAACGACCAGAAACACGGATGAAGTATTCTGATTTTCTTTTATTGACTTGAAAGCGATGGTGTTACATCTTGGAATGCCCCCGGAGACCATTCATAAACGTATGCTCCCAAACTGAAAAAAGGTTTAGAGTTTAAAAAAATGTACACGTTCTTGTCAATTAGACGCTTTTATTCACCTTTGATCTCTATTTGGAATTGTTTATTTTTAAAAGGATGTATAGTCACCTCATATTTCTCGTAACCAGGCAAACTTCCTATAAGCTGTTATTTATCACGTTTTTGAAAAAAATTAACTATAGAATGAAATCAATCTCGTATTCACCATCCCCTTTTATATAATGTAGATTAATGTGGGTTTATTTCTTTACTAGTAGGCCGCCCGGCATTGCCCGGTCGTTAAATACGCTTAAATATGATATTTTAATTAATGCAGATTTTGTATTTATTATTATATTATATTGGGTCCAATATATAGTAATCATATAAAAAGTTAAAAAAAAAAAAAAAAAAAAAATGACCCGTGCGCCACCACCGAGAATCGAAACCAGCCAAAACGTTTAGTTTACGATTTACTTTTTCTTTTGACGTTATGGCTTAACTATGAAGTCGCGTTTGCTGCAAAGCTAAAAATTAAAACATGAACCAATAGCTATTACGTTACTCATGCACATTCGTAATGTCGTCGTTCGACCATCATCCGGCAAATTCCATTTTTTTTTTAATTTTCACACTATTGCACCGATTTTTCCCGGCTTAAACCAAAATATAAAATTTCGCATGTGTTCGAATACCCTATATATTAAGTTTCATGTATTAACCAAAAACTGACAGAGAAGTTTAGTAGGCAACATTTTTTAAGCAAATACACACACATACACACACACACACACACACACACACATATATATATATATATATATATATATATATATATATATACGCATACATAAATATATATAGAAAGAGTTTTGTGTTTACTATAAGCCTTTTACGCAAATATTACGCAAGTATATAAATCATGTAGAATATATAAGAATATAATTATACGTAATAGTTAACTAAAAATGATTATCACATAAGAAAACTGAAAAAAACTAATAGGGAATTAATTAAAATGAATATTCAAAAGAATATGCAAATTAGCTAAATCTTTTGCACAAGAACCTATATATAACAAATAATATTTTCTTCTGAAATAAATAGAAAAAAAGGTTTTTAATATGAAGATTAAATACCAAAAAATAAAACAAATTTATAGGAGTATACATAGTATGGATTTGATATAAGGGAAATAACTCTGCGAAAAAATCAGTTACTTCCTTTTACATGACAGCATTTAATTGTGCGTACGTATTGATAATATTGACTAATATACGAATTGTACCCTTAATCTTTCTTTTATTAATTTTATATATTATACATCTGGTGTTACGCGGACTTTTTTTTTTTTTTTAAATAAGTACAATTTTCTTAGTAATTATTTTAAACAATTCAAAGAAATAACTAATTACGATAAAATGTAGTCCAACATCTGGAGACCACTAGATTGAAGCGGCGTGATTTTGCTACTAGTTTTGTTGCTTGGGATTATTAATATGTTGGTGCAAAAATAATGTTTTTTTTTACGTTTAACTGTGAAAGATCATAACTCCTTTCACAATAATAATTATTGATCGAAATGAGAACCATTAGAATCGACACATTTTTTCCAACGAGAAACAGGTTCATTTATCCCATTAGCATAGCAATCAGGAGTTCTTGAAGCGATAGAGTCATCTCGGCTTTTAAAGCATTTTTCGCGCAGGAAGTTGTCGAGATGCTTGAAAAAATTATAATCGGTGGGCGAGAGGTCCGGTGAATATGGCAGAGGAGACAGAGTTTCGTAGCCCAATTCGTTCAGCTTGTGCAGAGAGAGTTGAGCAACATTCGGGCGAGCCTTGGCATGGAGAATTGGCCCTTTATATTGACCAAGCTCGGGCACATACGTTGGAGCTTCTGGTCTATTTCGTCAATTTGTCGGCAGTACTTCGCCGTAATCGTTTCGCCCGGATTAAAGAAGCTATGATGGATGGGGCCGACTGCAGACCACCATAACCTTTTGTTTAGTGCAATTTCGGCTCTGGAAATGTTGTGGAGCTGTTCCGGCATCCAACCATTGTGCCGAACGTCCCCGGTTGTCGTAGAAGATCCACTTCTCATCAAAGGTCACAATTCGCTCGAAAAATGGATCGTTTTATTGCATAGAAGGAGTATAGAAGACACCTCAAATGACAATATTTTTGGTTTTCGTTTAATTCATGCGGCATCCATTTATCCAACTTTTTGACTTCCATATTTACTTTAAATTGCGAACAACTGTTGAGTGATCGATTTCGAGTTTAACAGCGACTTCTCGTGTGGTTTTGCGAGAATCAGCTTCAATTCAGGCCTTCAACTGCTCGTTATCAACCGCAGTCGGCTGGCCGAGACCGTCTTCATCTTCGAGGCTCTCGTCATCATCGCGAAATTTCTTGAACCAGCGTTGTGCGACACGTTCGTTAGTGGTTCCTGAGCCAAACACATAATTGATATCACAAGCTGTGACAACAGATTTTCAGCCTAGTTTGAACTGGAACAAGAAAATCGTGCGGATTTGAATTTTGTCCATGCTGTCGAAAAGCTTATAAAAATCGATGAAGAGATTGAAAACGCTAACGAATAACACGATTCAATAGAGCGAAAATGCGCTTCAAAATGATATATAACATGGCTATATATATTAATGAATTAACTCAGAAATCATATATAAAAGTAACATGTGTGAATTGAAAACTTTTTTTTTATTGCATATTAGTAACTATTATTTATTTGAATTTGGTTTGGCAAATCATCAGGAAAGGAGTGACACATGTTTGCAAGTTGCGCCCGATGCAATCAATTTATTGAGAAAAAAAATTGATGAACGAATTATTTTACAGTATGGACATCTCAACTGGTCACCATTAAACGTGGTCGTTACATTTTAAAGCGGGCCGGGAAAGAAACAACGGAAAGTTTTAAGTGTAAACAAAAGGAATTTATTTACGGTCGTTTTATCACCAAACCTAGGACACGTACTTTTCCAAGCCAGCGAAAATATCGGCACACCTTTGCGTTTCTCTGGGATAAATTACTCGTTTTACAGGCAAGGAGCGATGTCTGTTTTTACCCATCGGTCGTCCGACCTTTTCATATTAAAAGTTCGGATTCCATCTTGTTTTAAAAGTTCCTCCCGCACCGACACGTGATTCCAAATCGATGTCGCTGCCATGTTATTCCAAATCACCGTCCACTTTTTCTCCTTTTCTTTTTTACTGTAATGTTAACTCTCGCCACGCCTTCATCATTTGCATACGTAAGCTGCCACAACTGCTGCATACACGTCAAAGGCTTCGTTACAACATTGTTTGTAAAGTTTGCCGTCATTAGATTATATTCTTTTTGAGAATATGTAAAGTCTCATCTGATAAACCAGACACAATAGATCATTTAGGAAGACAAAATTCGACGCGTTATTGGCGAAATAAAGCTTAATTAAATGCATAGAGTTTGGGATAATTTGTGAAAATGTGACCTGTACATTACGCCATATACGCATTGCAAATGTCATATGTTCGAAATTATATTTAAATTATAAATGCCTAAAAATATTTTTCCAGCGATTTCTTTAATTTAAAGTCCGCTACTTCTAAAAATATATATTTAAAAAAAAAAAAAATACAGGCAAACACACGTGCGCTTTTTTTGTATTCCCTTAGAAAATTATTAAAAGTGAGATGGGTTGAAACGTATACAACACAAAACGAAACTCTCCACCTGAAATTAATTCGGAAAGAAATATGTGATAAAACGTAAATAGTTGGGGTGTTTTCTTTGAAATAACGAGAAATGATTTTTTTTAATAATGTATATAAAAATACTTAAATTCATTATATTATCCTATGATTTTTTAAGAATAGTTTAGTTATATTCCGTCACTTTCAACTGAAGTTGTACACTGGCTTGGCCATTTGCTGTACACGATTAAGATGGTTGACTATGTTGCCCACATAAATTCGTATAAATAGGGTTAAATTTTCTATTATTACGTTATGATTAGAATCGGCCTCACTGACTAGAGCACTCGGTGGTTCATGTTTCGAGGTTCGAATAGTTCGATCGATTTTTAACAGTTATCTCCAAACTGAAGATTTCGTTAGGGCAAAACGTATAGGTATAAGGGTACTCTATATATGGACATTGCAGTACCATTACAGTACGTATGTGTGTCACGATTTCCAACTTATAAATTATTCGATCGGGAAACCCTATTCATTAAAAAGGGATAGAAGGTGATAAAATACTACGAACATTAAATTAGTATATAGATACGTTAATTTAATGGTCCTAGTATGTTTTCACCTTTTATCCTCCTTTTTTAATAAAAAGGATCGCCCGATCACCGAAGACGCCATGTAAAAGTAAATTAAATATAAAAAACATAATGTCGCTTTTTGGGCCGTTCGTGAAACTACAATATAACTTCTTGGTATTCTGGCTAGAATGCAAGGGTTGTATCTGATCTGTCTAAAGACGGCATAATGATGTAGTAGGGTGATCGATTGCGCCGGGCGTCCATACAATAGAAATGTGCCAAAGACTTCTATAAGGATATTGAAAGTAACCGTAATAACCACTACATTGACCACATTACTTCGATAAATATTTGCACAGTGTAAACAACAGAGTTACGATAATATCGTAGGGTAAAACATAAAATATACCTTCTTAAAACTAAAATATACCTTCTTGATCTTGTAGCCAGAATCCAAGGGTAGCATCTGTTTTCTCTAAAGATAGTGTAATGATATTGTGTGGTTTCCTTTCGCGCCGGGCGTCCATACGATGGAAATGTGCCACAAACACCTATAAAGATATTGTAGATAAACCGTAATAATCAGATATATTCTGACACTACATTAACCTGATTATTTAAATAAATACTTTTACAGTTTAAACAAAAGGACTATAATAATATTGTGGGATCTCCATTCACACTGACCGTCCACAGAATGCCCAGCAGCAATATATTACATATTCAAGATGCTACTGTGGAATTTCCAGTTTCCGCTAGTAATTAAATAGTTATTAATTCCATATGTTTTCATTCAGTACACACACACACACACACACACACACACACACACACACACACACACACATATATATATATATATATATATATATATGTATATGTATGTATATGAAAGATTTAAAAGCCAAAAACAATGCGAAAAAGACCGAAACCATGAGCGTGAAAATAAGAAAATCAAACAAAGAAGTAGACGGGTATGTTTGAGTAGAGAAATGTCTAACTGTTTATTCATCTACCATTAATCACCTCGATGTATAATTATGTTATAACCATGTTGCTGGTATGTCCGGTGTATATAAAGTCCGTTAGTGGTATGGAACTTTGAGTAATTTCGGGAGTAAGGTACTTCCCCTTTTCAAAAAAAAAAAAAAAAAAAGAAAAGTATATTCAAGATGGCGGAATCTGAATATACTTTTGTTTTCTTTTTTGACATTTTTTCGTATATATATATATATATATATATATATATATATATAGTAATTTATAAAATATATATGGCGATTAAGCTACACTGAATATTCGCCGTTTTAAAACAAATCCTTGGTCCGATAAAATGCATGCCCATTAGCTGATAGGAAGGGGCGCGGTGGATACTAGAAAGCTGATTGGCTAACTAAATCCCCAATAGAAAAGGGACCATATAAAAACGATAAACAAACACAGAATTCGCGCATAAACCTGGGGAATCCTAGAGTGGATGAAACTCCGAATATTCAGTGTAGCTTAATCGCCATATATATTTTATAAATTACTAACTAGCTCTACCTACGTTATTGAGCACTTTTGAAGTAAATACTTAAGGTTTACGAATAAATCTATATTTTCGCATATTAATTTTATGTGAAGTAGTTTTATATATACATATATATATACATATATATATATATATATATATATATATGACGAAAATATATTTATGGTAATTAAACTACAGAGGCGTCTGTGTGTGTGTGTGTGTGTGCGCGTGCGCACGAGCGTGTGTGTGCATACACACATATATAAAACACACACACACATATATATATATAATATAAAGCTGAATGTGTGTGTGTCTGGTCACGAATAGGCTGCTATATGGTTGACTATTATAGAAAACTGATTACATATAATGATAGATATATCGAGACACAAGAATGGGTATGTTTAATCTGGCAGAACGGTTGTGCATTAAAATTGTGGGGTCTGAGTTCGCGCCTGGTCCACAAAGTATGGAAATAAAAAATGTAAAAATTTAAAATAAACAAACGTTTACAAGTGTTTTTGATATAGATGTACATAAGAATACTTTGATAAGTATGTTTTAACTTAAATAGGGATGGTATAATAAAATTGTGGGGTCTGCGCTCGCGCTTGGCCTCCATAGAATGGAAATAGGCACAAACTTTAATAAAGACTTTTCATATCTATCTGCGTAAGTATACTTTGATAATGATGTTTTTCCAAGGTT
>NC_136499.1:13156528-13241528 GCF_053919585.1 Euprymna scolopes | reverse complement strand
TAGTTTCCTATTCTTAATTAATTTAGTTAATCTATTCCTGTTATAAAAATGAATTTCTTATCTGTGAGATTCATCTATTTCCAAATTCAAAATGAATATATTTTTAATTTAGCAGTCTTGTATTTATAAGATTAGGATTAATCCATTTGACTACGTATCACCCCCCCCCCGCTATGATTACTATTTTGTATATTTACATTCTTATTTATTGAAAATTAAATATATATATAAACGTTAAAAATATTTATACATATACACATTTTTTTATAAATACATTTTATACATTACTAATAAAGTTTTGGATTTCCTTTATTAATATATTCTGGTTAATTTTAAACGATTCAAAAGCATCAGCATTACGAACAAGTGCTTTATTTAACTATTTAAATATTTTAGTTTTATCCCCACCTTGTTATATATATATATATATATATATATGTATATATATATATATACTGCGCGTGTGTGTGTGTGTGTGTGTGTGTAGTGTTTATGCTAGTATGATACATTTGTTGAGTGATTGCTTGTGTTACTCCGTAGGTTTCAATAGTCCAGACGCATCTGTTAACACTTAGATGGCAGTCTAGTGCTATACCGCAAGGGGAAAAAATATGTATATGCGTGGTTACGTGCACATATCACACATGTTTCAGTGTATGTCGGTACTCGTACTTAATTGCTTCGTTTCAATTGTACTTGATGCTTTATGATCCTTAATAATCAGATGAAATTAAAAAAAATAAATACTTTCTGGCAATCAAACGACCTCAACTTAAAAAAAAGAGGGTGTATGTAATAATCTACGATAGGACAATTTTTTTCTTAACATTAATTAAAGTTGAATACAAGTAGTTGAAAAGAGTATGAACTGAACTTAAATCGGTGAACCTACGAGTGTAGACGGAATTTCATTGAATATCGTTTTATGGTAATCGCAGCATATACTTAATGAAGCCACTTGATAGAATGAGTTAAAAATTAAAAAAATATGGTTTCCCCAATGAGAGAAGAGTTTTATTGACGTTAGTTTTTAAATAAAAACAAGGCTATAGATAGGAGGAAAGCAATCAGCTAAAATGAAGTTCTGTAAGTACTTGGAAATAAGTTACTAGTTTCGAGGATTTAAAGACAAAACAGTATATTACATCATGGCTCCCCAGCAGTATTGATCAAACACCACCTCCTTTAATCTTAGGAAAAAACATGTTACAAATATTAGATCTAGTTTCCTATTCTTAATTACTTTACCTAAACTATTCCTGTTATAAAAATGAATTTCTTATCTGTGAGATTCATCTATTTCCAAATTCAAAATGAATATATTTTTAATTTAGCAGTCTTGTATTTATAAGATTAGGATTAATCCATTTGACTACGTATCACCCCCCCACTATGATTAGTATTCTGTATATTTACATTCTTATTTATTGAAAATTAAATATATATATATAAAGGTTAAAAATATTTATACATATATACATTTTTTATATAATACATTTTACACATTACACATAAAGTTTTGGATTTCCTTTATTAATATATTCTGATTAATTTTATACGATTTAAAAGCATCAAGATAGCGAATAAATGCTTTATTTAACTGTTTAAATATTTTAGTTTTATCCCCACCTTGTTTTATCATCCTTATTACTAAGCAAGACACTGGTTGTATAAAATCTATTAATTTTAAAATAACGCGAGCTATTCTAAAAAAAGTCTGACATAATGGTTCCATAAAACATAAAAACAGGACAGGTACTATCTTTATGCGGCATAGTACTATTTTAAAGGGGAAAGCGTTTCTTTTATCAAATATTTTATAAAGACAAATCCCATCCTCAATTTTTATATCTAAATCCAGGAATATAGCATCTTATCCTCTTTCTAATTATATATATATATATATATATACACACACACAGTTGTGCGCAAAAATATTCGACCCCTGTCTAAATTTTCTTGTTTCATTGAACCTATACTTCAAAAATCTTCATAACGCCTTTTAACGGCTAATTATGAATAAATTGTATATTTTTCAACAATAAATGAGGAAAAGTAATTCGAGATTAATAATATATCAATTTATTTACAAAAAATATAAATATGGATGTTGCAAAAATATTCGACCCCTTTAATTTAAAGTTTAAATAAAAGCGTCATTAAGTTTATTATTTTTGTCTGACCTTGTATTTATTTCCTATAAATAATATTTATGACTCTACTGAATCTAAAATCAGTTTAAATTGAACTTCAATGCCATATTGAATGATTGAATAATTGTTTCAAGTAAAAAAAAATATTTTTCAACGTCAACAAATCTGCAACTATGACAAAGAACAAAGAGTACTCTGAAGACATTAAAAAGAAAGTAATCGATGCCTACCAGTCTGGAGAAGGTTATGAAAAGATTTCCAAACGTTTTTCTATACCACGTTCGACTATTATGTCCATTATCAGAAAATGGAAAGTAAAAGGGATTGTATCAAGTCTTCCAAGATCAGGTCGTCCAAGAAAAATTACGACACGTGAGGCTAGGAAAATTGTTAGACAAGTTTCAATAGACTCTAAATCTAACCTGCAGAACGATTTGAAGAATGCTGGCTCAGATGTACACTTGTCAACTATTCGTAGGCCATTAAATCGTGCCGGATTGCATGGACGTATTGCCAGAAGGAAGCCCTTACTTTCCAATGCTCATCAAAAGGCTCGATTAAATTTTGCAAAAAAGTTCCTAGAAATGCCTATTGATTACTGGAATAATATAATTTGGTCAGACGAAACGAAAGTGGAACTATTTGGACGCAACCAGCAACGCTATGTTTGGCGAAAAGAAAATACTGCTTATAATGTGAAGAATACCGTTCCAACCGTTAAGCATGGAGGTGGATCAATCATGGTGTGGGGCTGTTTCAGTATAAATGGAACTGGAAGATTAACCATAATCGATGGAAGAATGGATTCAGTAAAATATCAGTCCATACTGAAAGAAAATCTTGTTCCGTCTGCGAACTAGTTGGGGCATGGAAGGAGGTATACCTTTCAACGGGACAACGATCCTAAACACACTTCAAAGAGCACTAAGGCATGGTTAAAGAATAATAAGGTGAAAGTTCTAGAATGGCCTTCACAGTCTCCAGACCTAAATCCGATTGAGCACTTATGGCATGATTTAAAAATTGCGGTACATAAAAGAAAACCATCTAATTTGATTGAATTAAAACAGCACTGTCAAGAAGAGTGGCTTAAAATTCCAGTGGACAGATGTAGAAGTCTCGTTAGATGTTATAGGAAATGTTTACTTGCAGTAATCAAGGTCAAAGGAGCTTCAACCAAGTATTAAGGAAAAGGGGTCGAATACTTTTGCGACATTCATATTTTTATTTTTGCAAATAACTTTATTTATATTATCAAGCACTAATTACTTTTTATTATTTTTTGTTGAAAACTCTACAGTTTATTCGAACTTAGTCGTTAAAGAAGGTTTTAAAGATTATTAAAGTATCCATTCAAAGAAATAAGACAATTTTGGTAGGGGTCGAATACTTTTGCGCACAACTGTATATATAAAGCTGAATGTGTGTGTGTGTGTGTGTGTGTGTGTGTGTGTGTGTGTGTGTGTGGTCACGAATAGGCTCCTATATAGTATTTTAAAAAACTGATTACATATAATGAGAGAAAATGTATCGAGACACAGGAATGGGTATGTTTGATCTAGCAGAACGGTGGTTCATAAAAATTTTGGGGTCTGCGTTCATACCTGATTCACAAAGTATGGAAATAAAAAATTAAAAAAAAAAAACGTTTAGAACTGTTTTTGATATAGATGTACATGAGAATACTTTGATAAGTATGTTTTAACGTAAAAAGGGATGGTATAAAAAAATTGTGGGGTCTGCGTTCGCGCCTAACCTTCTTAGAATGGAAATAGGCACAAACTAAAATAAAGACTTTTCATATCTATCTGCGTAAGTATACTTTGATAATTTTGTTTCAGTTTGAAGAAATATGGTATAATAAAATTATGTTCGTTCGCACCTGACCTCCATAGAATGGAAATATGTCACAAAGTTAACATGGTTTTTTAATATAGATCCACAAAATATTGTGATAAGTATTTAAGTGTGAACAGGTATGGTATAATAAATTATGGGGTTTATCTATTTTATTTTTACTTTCATCATATTTTGCTTTGGTTTTGATACCCCCAAATTCAACCCAAATTTACAACCCTTCATTTTCATAATCCATCATAATTTCATAAATCAGAGTCCATTGTCTGTAGGCTGTTTTTGAACATAGTCAACGACGGATACTTTTGCTAGTATATATATATATATATATATATATATATATATATATATATATATATATATATAAATTGAATAAGATGATTGATAATTAAATTAAAAAATTAAAAATCGGTTTCACAAGGAAGAACAAACAAAATAAAAAAAATTGTACGATTGTTTCGGAAACGATGTTTTTTTCTATTGAGATAGCTAATAAGTCTTGGACAATAATTTTATCATTTAGTTTTTTGAAACAAAATCTCCTCATCCGCAAAAATAGTGGATGTTTTTTTTTGTGCATTGACGATGATACTTACGAGCTTTTAAATGCGAACCATAAAAAGATACATCTACCTTACTTAAAAAAAATGCTAGTTGTATTTTTGGTGTCTTTACAAAAAAAACAAAAAAAAACACCCGATATTTTTGCTAATGAGGAGCCTTGTTTTCAAAAAACTAAATGATAAAATTATTGTCCAAGACATTTTTTCTATCTCAATAAAAACATGGTTTCCGAAACGATCGTGCAATTTATTGATTTTGTTTGTTCTTCCTTGTGAAACCGATTTTTGATTTTTAATTTTAATTATAAATTATCAATCGTCTTACTCAATATTTAAATAGCTCATAATAATATAATAAGCACTACTCAATATTTTATGTGCATTGAGCTTTTATTTGGTTGGGATTAAAATATCTATATATAAATATTTGGTATTTATATTAGATCGAAGATTACCATTGCTTATATCAGGTAAACATTGCATCTCTCTTAATTTCATTATATATATATATATATATATATATATATATATATATATATATATATATATATATATATATATATATATATATATGAACTTCGTTCAGTCCTTCAGTCTTGACAGACTCTGGGTACCCACTGTAAGAGTGACTGTGCGTGACATTTTTGTGGCAAAAGTTGCGCAATCTCCAACCACACCTCTCCGGAGTCGACATTGTTAAATACCAGTGGTAATTGTATGTACAGGACGACTGGAAACAAATGCCGAGATAAGCGGAAAGCACACACAACGCCTAGAATTCCAAAACGGTCACCCCTTTGGTACTAAAGAGACTCAACGTTTCTGTACTTCGGTGATCTTGCGAGAACCGGTGTGTCAACGTGCTTATGATTTCAATAGTATATATATATATATATATATATATATATATATATATATATATATATATATATATATATATATATATATTTGAAATCACTACAATATATTAAGTACAATATAATAATTTATAGAGAATTGTTGCTATTCTATAATAATAAATGCGAAATATGCATAGATTAAAATATTATATTTAATTTTCCAGATATTAGATTGGTACACTAACCTCATTCTTTTTTAAACCGTTTATAAAAAATAACGGCAATTAAATTACAATCGTAACTAATAGTTAATTTATTCTCTTATAAATTAGCGTGGAGGGGGTCGGATTTGCCCGGTCGTAAAATACGCTTAAATATGAAATTTTAATTTGCTCAGATTTCGTATAAATTACAATCGTGATATCAAAAGTAAATAAAAGTATTTGGATACCATTAGCTAGAATCGAAACCGAAAGCAAAACTGCAGCATTCAAATCTTGTGACGTTACCACTGTACTAATGTGAACGTATATGTACTGCACAAAAATTTAAAATTAAAAATAAACTTAGATGAATATATATATACCGATTTTTTTCAATTTTAACTTATTTTTGACCCCTTTAACCTATTTAAACCGGCTAAAGATCCACAAAAGAACGGTTCGTAAAAAATCCAATCATCTGAAGCCCCTAACGCCGCTCTGCAACTTATAGTTTCGGAGGAGATAGAGTTTGAAAATGTGGAAACAGACAAACAGGTAGACAGGCAGGTAGAAAGGCAGACCTATATCCTTTATATGTTATATTTACATGTACAAAGCGAAAGTAGGTTTGATAAAGTATTATAGAAAATATATACGTATAATAATTTCTGGCTTAATAAGTTTTCTGTAAATTGTTTTCATTTTCTGTAATGTTGTTTAAGCCTTGCTATAGAGCTATTGCTTTTATTTGGCAGATATCTGTTATACAAATTGCAACAAATAACAAGAGCTTATTTAACATCGTCAGATTGTTTTCTAGACAAAAAAACATCAAGTTTTACATCAATGGTCGTAAATGTAAATTATATAATATTAATACAGGTGTCCGTTAGAGGTCGATATTTGAACCTTCCTTATTCCTGAGATTCATTATTGAATTGAAAGTCATGTCCAATTTTAGAAAAATTTCCGATGGGTAATTATTCTGTACAAGTCCCAGAGGTGAAGTGTTTTCTGTGGGTAGCTGTTTTGTATAAGTTTCGAACTTCAAAGAGCAAATGATCTTTCTTGTGTGGACACGAAAAAGAAATGTGCTGGAATGCTGAGAGATTCGATATTTTTATGGAACAATTCTGGTTTCTGATTGGTTGCTAGCAGAATCTGGCTTCATCTAATTGGTCAGTTCCTATAGATAGTGTCTATACACTTTCTGTAATCATACCTTATTGTATTAAAAATATTGCAATATTCATAAATGATTCTCCTGATAAAGCCGTGTTTGACATGGGGTATTTGTTGATATAATGTTTGACATTAGAATATTCGCTTAATAATAGACACGAAGAAAAAACGAATGTACACATTTGCATAGCAATGCGGGAGACATTAGAAAACAGTTTTCAGTCTGAGGTGAAATGAGATCATAAATAGATGGTAACAGTTAATATTAATAGACTTTATTCCGTTAACAATTGCAAGAAATTCTCAACCATAGATTGCTATTACAAATAGTGCCCTACCTGAGACCTCGTCGTTCAAAGTCCTCGGCTTGACATTAACAGGTAACATGGGTTAGAACAAATACATTGAGGACATTGCCAAGGCTGCTGCAAAGAATGTACTCTCTCTCTCTCTCTCTCTCTACCGTGCTAGAAAATTGCTTACATTTAAGAGTGTCACATACTGTACCTCAACAAACCCACTATTCACCCATACATGAGTATTGTTGCCACATCTGTACCACCACTATGTATCCACCACTAAACTCCCTCGCTTTTAAACTAAAAAAGAGTCTCTAATTTAATAGGCCCACACTATCGATCCAGCTCCAACCTCTGTCCCATCACCGCAATGTTGCATTCTTGTGCATGTTTTACAATTACTTTAATGGAATATACTCTCATATACTCATACCATTTGTTCTCTCTCGATGTAAATACCCGCGACTTACACGTCAAGTAACAAAATCACACCCTTTCACTATTGACGCCCCATAGATGCCGGAAAGACTTCTACTCTAAGAGTTTCTTCTGTCGGACTGCTAGATTTTGGAATTCCTTCTTTGTTTCCTACTTCTATGATTGTAGTAACACGCAGAATTTTAAATGTAGAATTTCGAAATACTTAAAACATTAATTTAAAATAATAAACAATTCATTTAAACATATTTTTATTTTGTCTTTTGTAAAGCTGAACAAGTCCTTCGATTTTATCTGTCTAGATAATAACATTTTGGTAATTTTGATACTCATTTATTTATATATTAGCAGGCCGCCCGGCGTTGTTCGGTCGTAAAATACGTATGAACATTATATTTTAATCCATACAGAAACTGAGACATATACATGTGAGCATTATGCTTATTTTATGAACAGTTCTCTTCTTATAAATAAAACAAATACTCCAGTTGAGATTGAAACCAAAACCTAAAGACAGTAAGTCAAGTACGATAACTATTAGGCCAGTTTGACACGATCTTTACAGTGTTCTCAAACCTACTTACTCTTAACAGAAAGAAAGCTGTCATTTGAATGATTCAGGCGTGCACATTCGTAAAACAGTTGACAAACAGATGAAAATATACTCCCACGAACTAATTGTTCAATTTTTACCCCATAGCAGAGTTGGGTTTTTTTCCGCGATGAAAACCGATTAATAATTTTCCATATGTCTGAATACCATATGCACCAAATTTCAAGTCTGTCAAAGATCAAAATCCGTGGAGTATATGGGATTAGAAGTGCCCTTTTACGCACATACTCATTTTTATAGATATACTAAATGTATCCGGCGCTGCCCGGTATTAAATGTAATGTTAAATTCCTTAATAAAATGAAAAAGAAAAGAAATTGAAACATGATCATGCGAGTATGTATTTTCTAAACAGTTCACATCTAGTAAGTAAAAAAACTCTAACTGAAATTGAAACATAAAGACAGTGAGTCAAGTACTATAACTATTAGGCCAGCTTAACACAATCTTTCAAAATGTTTACAAACCTACTTATTATTAACATCATTTGAACGATTCGGGTATGCTCATTCGTGAAACAGTTAGCAAATAGATAAAAACCCGATTACCTCCACGTAATAATTTTTCAATTGTGAACACTTATCAACCCCCTTTTTTTTCGATCAATACCGATTAAAAAAAATTTCACATGTCAGAATACCACATGTACTAAATTTTAAGTCTGTAGACCAAAAATTCAGTAATTGCATAGGTTGAGAATTGTCCTCACACACATGCTAACATTTATAGATATATAGATTTAATGTGAATGCAAAGACAGTAAAACAAAGAAGGAACTAACTTGAATAACCCTTATCCCCGAGTGGTTCCTGGGCCTTGATAAGTGGTGACCCCCATGTAAAAAAAAATTTTTTCACTATAAATTTAGAAATAGATCATAAGTTGTTAAAAATCAAATTGACTATCTTAAAAAATAAAAGGAAACATCCTAGCACAATAGATAAATACGTGTCCATGAATAATAAAGCAATATGGCGGCGCACAATTCTTTGTAATAATAAAATCTAAACAAACATTAATTTTAAAAACAACAAATAAAATATTTAATTAATAAAATGTCCTTTTTAAAAGGCCAACAAATAAATCATTTAACCTTGCGATTAATATCGCAATTTATTACACATTAATTTGTATACTACGTCCGTAGTATACAAAGACGATATGGAGAGACCGGAAATCACAATCTCGTTTAGTAATTATTCAAAGAAAGCCACTTCACTTGACAAAGAAAGCAACGTTGCATTTCTTGGTCTGATGAGGTAGGTCTCTTTGAATTGGGACTCCACGCAAACATGTATGCACATATTTTACCAATAATATTTTATAATAAAAAGACTCTCTCTCTCTCTCTCTTTCTCTCCCGCTCTCTATCTCTCTCTCTCTGTCTGTCTGTCTGTCTGTCTGTCTCTCTATCTATCTCTATATATACATATATATATATATAAATCTATATATATTATATATATATAATCTATATAAGTTTCGTGGTTTAATTTTAAATTCTGAAAAAACAACATATAGAGGCATTATTAAATATTGAACTTTTCCTTTTTGGCTAGGATCTCTTTGAAAGTATTACTTCAAGTAATATCTATCAGGATTTTTCATCTGAATTCTATCAGTATCTTATCTCGCTTATATATATATATATATATATATATATATATATATATATATATATATATATACAATCTATATATATTATATAAATATAATCTCTCTCTCTCTCTCTCTCTCTCTATATATATATATATATATATATATATATATATATATATATATATATAAGAGTCATTCCAAACAAAAGCTTCCTATTTTTATCGTAACTGAAAAGGTTGAAGAGCTACAAAGACGAATGATGTACAACTAAAATGAGAAACCTTTTGTGTTCCAGCATTCATTTTGTACATAGTCACTACCAACTCAATGCAGTTTTTGCAAGCGATGAACGATAGCACTTTATCATACTACAATCAGTCCAAATCTTATCCGATTTTCAATTCCACCAACTATCACGGTGTTTTTTTTTGTTTTTTTTAACTGGCACTTATTAACTTTTATCCTTGGTAAGTCTATTGTGTCAAGTTAAAATTACGTATTAAATTTACCGTTAGTTCGAAATATTGGTCAAAATTTCGTATTATTGAATGGTACTACAAACTGTCACTAACGTATAATACAATGTTAATCATTGTAATTTCAGTTCCTTACTTAGCAGCAGCCAAAACAGCGTAGCAGTTAGAAGCGCTGACTTTTGTCTAGATTGTAGCTTCAGGTGTAGCTAATCTAGCCCTACTGGAGAGCTGTGATACAATGAAACAGTTTATGTATGATCGAAAGAGTGCTCTTTCTTTGGTTGAGCATATTGGTGAGTGAAACACTAAACTGCTACTAGCGTATAGTTCAATGTTCTTTGTATAAATAAACGGAGCTGATAGCGTTTGGACATTGTGGATCATTGTAATGTCAGCTATCTTTTTAGCAGCAGCCAAAATAGCGTAACGGTTAGAGAATCGACTCCCGACTAGATTGTCGCTTGAGGTTGTAGCCAGTGTAGTCTCATTGAACAGCAAAACAGTCGGTCTGTTGATAACTATATATATGTAGTATATCTTACATAGGTGTTATATTTTAGAAGGGATGACGTATGTATTTGTTGTTCGTGTTAGAGTGTTCATGTTGGTGTGCAGATATATCGCGTATATATAAAGAGAGAGAGAGAGAGAGAGAGAGAGAGTTCTGTATATATAAAGAGACAGGGTACATGTTAATACAGGACAGACGACGGCATGTAATACACAATGAGAGGGAATTTATAATATATAGATAGATAGACCAAGAGATAGTGCGTTTGACATTTATACGTTTGACAGTTCTGTGAATGGGAGTGTTTCCATAACATTGACACACATTTCTTTACCTATTTTTGAGATGATTATTTTCACAAAGTTCTTATAATATAAATTGACAATACCTTTGTGTTTAATAACATAACACGAAAACGCAGATACAAAAAGATTAAGTTGTTCGTTTATTCCATACGACCGGTCAATGGCTTTGCATCAAAGAATTCAAAGTCTCTACATGACTTCTTTCTTCTCCCCTTCGCTTCCAAGGTTCGATGTCAGCTCTGTCTTTGACTCCTTTCTCCCGTGACTGACTCTTACTTACTCCTAAAGCTCTCTATATTGAGAACTCATGACGTCATTGCGTGACCAACAACGTGCATATCGATCCCGTGGCCTGACATGCCTCCGTGTTTAAGCATGCATTGTTCTTCACATGTTTTTACAAACCGATTTCTCAAACCTAATTTTCCTAACCCACTTTACAAATATGTTTAATATTTTCTATTGTTCGGATCTAGATTCCTTATGTTAATTTCATTTCATTAACAGAAACAAAATTGTATTATCAAATTCCTTTTTCAATAAATCCAACTACTTTACGTGAACTAAACCATGGTTAATTCTACATTACATTTTCAATAACATTCTGTATTATCTAATTTAACTTATGATCGGAATTCTCAATTCCAATCCTAGCTTCGCAGGTTCGAATCCTCGGCTATCCTTTCTCATATTTACTCACTTACAAGAACAGACGACTTGTTCTTTAACAGTTTATGACATTTTCTTAATTTTAACAAACATTATTAGGTACATATGTGCAGACATGTTTCAGCTGTGACTCGAAGCGAGGTCCAATTCTTATCTGATTTTCACTTCCACCGACTATCACTTTTTTATTAACTGACACTAATTAACCTTATCCATGGTAAGCCTATTGTGTCAAGTTAAAATTACTGATCAGAATGCGTATTTAATTTACCGTTAGTTAGAAAAATTGGTCCAGATTTCGCATTGGTGAATGCTGCAATAAACTGTCACTAACGTATAATACAATGCTCTTTGGAGAATGTTACTCGTTGTAATTTCAGCTACCTATTTAGCAGCAGTCAAAATAGTGTAACGGTTAGAAGTATCGGCTGTTGTCTAGATGACTATACATATGCAGTTTATGAAATTTTCTTCATTTTTATAAACATTATTAGGTACATATGTGCATATATGTTTCAGCTGCGATTTCCTTCGATGCACAGTGTCATAAGGCCTCCAGTGTTAAAGAGACCGCGACAAAGATCAGCACGATAAGTATGTGCATATATGTATAAAATACATTATTTTATCATTTGGGTGATTTGATGGCTCTCGATCGAGAACAAATAGGTGCTAGTTCACGTTGTTGAACATATTATGAAAATATTATTATGTGCAAGCAGCATTAAACTTTGCTTATTTTCTTACCCTTGTTCCCATCAAACAAGGCATTTTGTCACTTTGACTTAAGGGTTTCCATCTGGGATCATTCTTATAAGGGACTATATAAGGAGATTAGATGAATGCTCGTTTACAGTACTTTTAAAATTTTGCATGTAAGTACAGTCAGTAAAGTAGGAAGCAGGGGGGGAATTTCAAAGTCTAGGAGTCCGAGAAAATAAGCTATTAGAGGAGAATGTCTAGAGTCACGGGATGATTTTTTGCTAAACTGGTTTGTCGGATATATGTACACTCAGGTGGGGGTACAAGCGTAATGAGTTCATCAGAGCATATTATATTAAAGATGATTGTAAAACAGGCACAGGAGTGCAACATTACGTCGATGGTCAGGGGTAGGGTTAGAGTTAGGGTGGGGGTAGGGATCCGTTTATTGTGGCTGTTCATATTTATTGGTTTCCTCAAGACGACTGACTTTGTCCAAATGTCGGTTTCTACTGCGAATAAAATCCAGCTTCAAAAAAAAAGGTTACTCTGGATTCGGACAAAAAGTTAAAATTTCCGAGTCTAGAAAGACATTTTACTTGACCAACCGTGGACAGAAAAGACATCGTGTAGTATCAGAACATACTACATATTTATTGTAGTTAAAAAAAACAAAAAAAAAACTAAGGATCTTTATGTACACAGCTAAAATGGTAAAATTAAAATCTTTTTTACTTTATTTAAACGTAGATTGTCACGGGCATCGCTATATATAAACAACCCTTTGATGTGATGGCTTTTCGGACTTATGTTATTGACACTGACTGGTAGGTTATAGGGTTAAACCAAGCATCCTATGAAGAATACTTCATCTAACGAAAGCGAAGGTTCAACGCTCATGACACGACCTTGAATATATTTAACTTTATGCCGAGGGGGCCATTTGGTGTGTTAAGGTGACGTCATCACTAACGATGATATCCAAAGAAAAGTTTCCACTAAGCTGAATGCATTTAACCTATAGTTTCACAAACATTAAATATGTTTGAACAATTTTTATTGGACAAATACACACACACACAACACACGCGAGCGCATGCACACACACACACACACACACACACACACACACACACATATATATATATATATATAGTCTGTTTATTATACAAACATTATTGGTTACATATGTGCATACATGTTTCAGTGGAATCTTGATTATAGAGACCACTTAATTAGATAAAAAGGGCGATATCTAAATGAGAGTCAAAGTGACATTCGTTTATTATAAGATATTCGGGTGTGGTTTACGCCCTGGAAGAAAGTGGTGTGTATACTTTGTAAATGTGAGCAGTAGGATTTTCGAGGGAGGTGTGGTGAAGGAAAGAGGTAGGGGTGAAGGAAGAGACAGGAAGTACGATCTCATGTAGTGAAGCTGTAGTAGCGGGGAGGTATTCGTATTATTTTACTTTGGCGGTTGTTTATTGGCCAAAGTTTTCGCCTTGATCTGAAGTAATATCATATCCTCATCGCCGTTACTGCAATATCTTAGGTTTTATGGTTAGTAATTCTGTTTTTTAAGAAAAAATGATTTGCTAAAGTTTTATTATCTCCCCTATCGTTTAACGTAAAATATACTCCTGTAATATATATATATATATATATATATATATATATATATATATATATATATATATATATATATATATATATATATATATTTAAGAAATAAGGACTATTTTTAGGATCGGATTTTTTCGATTTTCGATAATTATTGATGGATTTCTGTACAAAAGATACCTAACAACACTGCTAGAAATATTAATTACCTTTGTCTGAAATTTTCAAATGATAAGCTCAGCCATTTACAACCTACGAGGAAAGAACTAACGCAGATAAAAAGTGCCTTATGATGATTGCAACGTCTTGTCAGACGAGTGCTACTCCCTTAGGCACTTAAAGACTTCTATCGCCACAGGGCCATTTTTATAGACAAATGCCTGAGGGAGTATCTATGCACAAATGATGTTATAGTGTCTTAGCTTTGTACGACAGCTAAGTCTATCTCTCGGTTCAAAATCCAGCAACAAGCAAGAGCAAGATAGCCAGCAACAAGTTAAACTGCAGACCAGCTTAACGCGGGTACTGGTCTCCCGCTTTATTGGGTTTTTTTTAAATCAGAGATTTGCTTCTCCTATAAAGGTTGCCTTCACAACGGCTTACGGGAGCCCTCTTCACTCCAACACACACATACATACACACACACAGTGCTAGTTGGCCGTTGACCCCGAAAAAGGGTTCACTCGCCCTTTGGAAGGTCTTCTTTTTAATCCTTCAGGGAGACTAACCACCCTCCTCACCAAAGCAGTCTGGTGGGGAACCAGTTTAGTCGCCGGTGACCCGACCATGAAGCAGGTAGTACTGGGTTACATGGTACCAGTAGCATATGACATAACCTGACTAAAGTGCCTTATATATATATATATATATATATATATATATATATATATATATACATACATACATATATATACACACACATATATATATATATAAACACATACATATGTATATATATATATATATTATTTAATTATGCTTATAAATGCGACTAATCAGCGTGGCTGAACCTATTCGTATCCACAGATATCTACAGTGTTTTTTGTTTCTCTTAATATGGGACCAACACATTGGTGAAATGAATATTATTCACAATTAACACAAATCTAAAAATGTTTGTTGGTATAAATAATTGTATTAATTACAGAAGTATCGACAGCAAATCTAATATATAAACGGCTACATGTCTGTCTGTCTGTCGTTTTGTCTGTCTTTCTCCATATTTTCAAACTCTATCTCTTCCGAAACTAAAAGTTGCAGGTAGGCGCTAGGGGCCTCAAGTAATTGGATTTTTATGAGCCGTTCTTTTATGGATCCTTAACCGGTTAAAAGAGTTTTTAAGGGGTCAAAAACGGTACAAATTTTAAAAGATCGTTATACATTTTGTACATTCATCTTATTTCATTTTTAATCATCCCATATCATTGTCACATTAATACAGTGGTAACGTCACCAGCGTTTAATGTTGCGGTTTTGCTTTTTGTTTCGATTCTAGCTGATGGCACCCAAATACTTTTTTTTACTTTTGAAATCACGAATCTATAATATATACAAAATGTAGACAAATGAATACATCATATTTAAGCGTATTTTACGACTGGACAAAGCCAGGCGCTCTCCCTGCTAGTATATACACATTTTAAATTTGTAAACCATATTTTCTTTTCTCCTAAAATAGATTCTTATTGAGAGGCGACCCTATCGTCATTCTTTCCCCTTAAAAGTCTTTTAACTTATATTATGTACAATCCTCGAATCCTAACTTTACTTTAAGGGAAATGAATGTCGCTTTCCTGGGGAGCTTATAGGAAAACTCTTTTCCCTTGAATTAATATGGGAGACTTACATTGATTCATTGATAAGGTTTGAAGAGAGATATTTGGATCATTCTGGCGATCCAGAAAGTATTTCGTCCCTGACACAATCTTGCATGAGAGTTAAATACGTCATAAAGTAGATTACTGTTGCGTCATCTCTGGAAGTACGCCGCAGGCAATTTTTGCCGCTTTAACAGATTACAAAACAAACTTTAAAATCGAGGGGGCATGTGTCCTCTTCTGTTCTCTACAGTCTCTTTCCCACAAAAGAGAGTTTACCAAAGATTTTCTACTCAATTGCTATTTTTTATGACAGGTGCTCGACCGAGCTCCAACTTTTTCTTGTAAAACACTCACAACAAAGGTTCGTCTATGCATAACCACTGTAAGCATTTCTTATAATTTGTACGCAAAACTAAACGAGATTCCTTGAGTAAAACTAACCGTATGTGGAACATAAAACACGAAGTACTTCAAAACTAAGTGCAACGTTTTCAAGTAAAATGATAACAAATTTTGTGAGTCATTTCTTTAAATAATCAATTACTGTTACCAATCTTCAATATTTTGTCCACGTAACAAACTTATCGTCCTGGAGTGCTATTTGAAACTTGTTAAGCTATGATGCTTATTACATAGAAACGAGTGGCAGCACCCCGAAGAACATTATATGGGTAATATGTGCGTGCGTGTGTATGTGTGTTTATATGTGAGAACGAGAGTATTCCATACAGGTTTAATTTTTATAAAATACGGACATAGCTCCGGACAAAGTATGAAGCTATTTGATCTAAGAAACTAAGAAATACTACTTCCTTCAAAAACTTGTAAACTATAAGTGTTAGATTGAATAGATTATGATCTAGAAAACAACATTTTCCCCCTCTTTGTACAAAACATCGCTGATGGGACTTAATGAAAGCGAGAGTAACCCCCTATCCATATTCTACTATATACAGCATAATCACGTTGACACACCGGTTCCCGTCAGATCACCGAAGTTAAGCAACGATGAGTCTGGCCAGTACCAGATGGGTGACCATTTGGGACTTCCAGGTGCTGTATGTGCTCTACGTCTATTGCGGCATTGTTTCTAGTCATCCTGGACCTCTCCTTGCCACTGGACTTATGCAATGCCGATTAAGGAAAGATGTGGTTAGAGATTGCGCAACACTTACCACACAATTACACGCGCAGCTGCCCCTACAAGGGGTATCCTTTGTCTTTCGAGACTGAACGACGGTATCGATGTTCTACTTTCCTTAAATCTAAATATATTAGGTACGGGCAAAAATGGCGGGATAGATATAGGGGGACATAGTTTTGAAAGCCGGGTTGTCATATTTTTTGTAGGTTTTCGACTACTTTTTGAGTGTATTGAAAAGATTAAAGACTAAAGTTTATTTCCAGAAGGAAAAAAATATTTATACTCGTGGCGGGGGGGGGGTATTATAATGAAAAATGTTTTCACAGCGACACAGCGAGCTAACAAATTCTGCTAAATTTTGAAGTAAAATAAATTCATTGTAAAGATCCTTTGAAAGATAAATATAAGTTTTCTAGGTCTATTTCAAAGATACTTAGTAAAGTAAGATATTGAATTCAATTAAAACATCTTGTTTGTACAAAAAATATATATCTTAATTAGCCCACGAAAGCGAGAGATTCTCGCTTCATTCAACCAAAACAAAACGTCTAATGGATTATACGGAAGCTCAAAATGCCAGGATGTCAAAAACCTGTCTGAAAACGACGCCAGGTAGTTATAGGAAGCTATCGTGAACGTCTGTATAATTTTTACAGGTTTTTAATTCAATTATTTTTCTATGCTCCTGTTTTTAAATTAAGAATTTTTATTTTTATTTTTCAGAAGTATATAAAAATTATGTAATACCGAAAGTTTCACATTCATGCCAGCAAAAGCAATATAAGAATCTTACATATAAAAATTTTGCGAAAACTGTAATCTAAAAAAAAAACAAAGGAATATGTTTTGCAATTATACTTTTTTTGTGTAAAAATATTAAATAAACAATGCAAAATCCATTGATAATATCGATAGTTCGAGAAATTGATGTTTCTTCGAGTTATATCGAATTCATTAATACGGACTTCAGGGGCATCTTTTCCTAATATTCCTATAAAATTAAATATTTTTTTTTAATTGTTATAATTTAAGATGCTTTATTTTCATAAAAAAGCAAAAATAAATTCATACATTTTTTTACTACTGAAAACCATAACTTTAGTAAAGGTAACCTTTGTTTAAAGAAAATAATACATTTCCACTAAGACTTCAATAAAACTAATGAGTTCGTTATATTTTTTTTTATTATTTGATTAATACTGTAAATTGCATTAAAATTGGTTAATTTCCTGATTTTTGGTGGATTTTTAAGTAAAAGGAGGGGTCAAAATGTTTATAAAATTTGCGCATCGGCATTCATTTTGCACGTACCTAAAATATATAATAATTATATATTATATATTTTATATATATAATATATATAATATAAATATTAAATGTTTTCTTTATATCCATTATTTTATCAACTGTATTTAATTGTATATCAGCAAACACATCCTATCATATCACGAAAAAGGTAGTAATGAAAACCACCCTTATTTTTCAGTTCTTGGATAAAATCATCTATGCTGTTGTACCTTTAACGTGCGTACGTACGTGTGTTACGGTTTCCAGATGATAAATTATTCGATCGGGAGATCCTATTTATTAAAAAATAAGAGAAAAGATGATAACATACTACGAACATTAAATTAGAATATAGATAAGGTAGTTTAATGTTCGTAGCATGTTATCACCTTCTGTCCTCTTTCTTAATAAATAGGATCCCCCGATCACCGAAGACATAAAAATTAAAATAAAAAATTATATCGCTTTTAGGCCAGGCATGAAATTAAAATAACATCCGTAGCCTTCTGGCTAGGATCTATGTGTAATACCTGTTCTGTCTAAAAGTGGTATAATGATATTGTGCAGTTTCCGTTCGCGCCGGGCGTCCATATAATTGAAATATGTCACAGGCTCCTATAAGGATGTTGGAGGTGAATCAGATATATTCTGACACTACATTAACCAGATTACTTAGATTTACAGTTTTAGCAAAAGGGCTACCATAATACTCACGCTGAACGTCTACAGAATGCACAGTAGCCATATATTACATATGAAGGATACCTCTGTGGAATTTCCACAGATCCTTCTAGTTTCAAATGGTTAACGGAAGCAAGAAAGCAAATAGCAAGTCAGACAAACACTCAGACTTACTCGACTGCCTCCAAGAAACACCCTACTTCATTGGCACGGACCCGGATCAAAGTGTAGTATCTGTTCTGATGTTTAGTCAATGGAGAGAGAAACCTTTCTATACTGAATCAATTTTATTTTTGCAAGCTACCAAACTGCCCCTTTTTGGGAGCTAGTTTCCCCCCACATTGTAAACGTTCTTGTGTCACATTTTGTCTTCGTGGGGAAACGAATAAATACCTATAAACAGTGAAAATATTTTCTCTAGGTCATCAGCCAGGATAATAATCATTTATATATTAAAATTATATTGCCAATGTAATTCTATGAATTTATCTAAATATTTTTGTAATATATTTAAATACATAGAAAGTTTGAACACTGGCGAAGCATAATAAAAGTCTACGCCTATCGTGTATCTTCCTATTTTTTGTACGTATCAAATACAATTATTTAACGCGACCTAATTTAAATATAGATGCTGTGCATTCGTCACTCACATTTTCTCAAACATAATAAATACACCGTGGAATTGGTCTCATTTCGAAATATTAGATAACTTAACTACTTTTAAAAAGGGGGAATATTAGAGCAATAGTAAATAAAAGACAGCAACAACGAATAGAGCCTATAGCATGACCAAAATCGAAACTTTGAGATCTTCAGTCTGGCGGTCTATCAACTGAGCTTTTTTTTTTTTTTTTTTTTTTTTTACAAGCGTGTCACCACTTATCAAGGCCCAGAGCCCACTCAAGGATAAGGGTTAATAGGTATACATTAGTCATTGTGATTTTAGCATAGTAAACAGTGGGAATTTTGAAACTTGGATTACTTAGGGGGACGATTCAATTAGAACTTGTTCACATTGGACTTTTTCTTTTTTTTTTTCATAGGTATCAACTCATTATCAAGGTCAAAGAGGCAACTCAAGGATAAGGGTTAAAGAGTGTACAGTAGAAATTGGACAATATAATAATCATTAGTAATGAAAATTTGTTAAATTTGATAACTTATATGGAACGGCTCATCAAGAACTTATTTACGTTAGACTTGAAGACAACCATATTGTAGTCAGCCGGAAAGCAGGAAAACGGAAGACAATTCCACAGGCGTGCAGTTCTAATAAAAAAGCTTTGTTCATGGAATCTACGTTTAGGTTTAGGCACAGATAAAGAGTGGGGGAATTATTGATAGTGTTTACAGCTAGACGAGTGTTTCTTGTGAAAGTTTTGCGAGGGGGACCATAGATTGAAGCTCAGTCGAACACTTTCCATGAAAATAACGATACATCAGAGACAAACTCGCAACATCTCTTCTGTGAGATAGAGGTTGCAAGGAAGAGAAAAGGACATCTCCTACGAACGAGGCTACGAAGTCTATTTTGAACTCTATCAAGGCAACGAAGTTTTATTTTACTTTTTTTCGCCCGACAAATATCGAAAAATTGGTTAAAAACATTTATATATTCACCTTCAACTGGCCACTTTTCTACAGGGGGAGTCGATTTTTTTTGCCGATATTTTCGAAAGTCATCTCCTTTCGATTGTATAGCCTTAATTAAACCCTACGTCACTTCCGGGTTGGCGGTGGTCGTAACAGCAAAGACGTCATGTTTTCCCCCCATTCTTTTCCTCCTTTGCGGTACGGGTTGGAGTCTGCCTTCCTACTACCACTTCTTTTTCTTTTCTTTTTTTTGCTCACACACCTACAAACACCCGGCCAACACCGGGCTCAAATCCTAGTAGGTAAATAAATGCTTACTAAGAGACAAATGTATAATAAGATATATATCTATATATCTATAAAAGTGAAGTGTCTGTGTGTCAATGTGTCTGGCTGTGTACATTTCCCTACACAATAGCTCAATTTTCAGTCTACAGACTCGAAATTTGATATACAGGGTACTGAGAATTGCTACTTGGAAATGAATGACCACGGTTTAGCATTATGTATACAGTGGACTATGTGGAGAGTTGAGCAACGAGATGTCTGTTCGCCTTACGTTTAAACTTATGTAAGTACACTCAGAGCAAAATGAATAGCAATCAGATGGAAGAAACTATTAGTATAGAATGCTTTGCAGTAGCTTGGGATATTAATAGTGAAGGGATGGAATTTTGCTGCTTGTCTGGTAAGTCCGGATTATGTACGCCGAGGGGGGCACTTGCTATGAAATACTCAGAAGACATTCTATTAAAGTAAAAGTATTTAGTAGTAGTAAACATGCGCAGGAATTCAACATTGCGGCGATGAGACAGAGGTTGAAGCTTGACCGATAGTGTGAGACCTATTAGATTGGAAACTCTTTTTTGAACTTTGTCTAAGAGTGAGAGATTAGTGGTAGATGTACCCGCTCAGATGTGGTAACAATATTCCATGTATGAGCAAATTGTAGCTTTGTAGGGATATAAGATATTCCCAGGTGTGATCATTTTTTTTTGGCACGATAGAGGGAGCCCATCTTCTTTTGTCTTTCTCAAGTATAGAGCTTAGATTAAGTTACATGTCTGTAAATCGGAAGGAAATCTTTGGATTAAAACGTTCCTTTTTTTAATGGTGCCTGTAATTGGTGCAGAAAAATACCGCATTAAATAAATATCAAATACAGAGTGAAACATAGATAAGAGCCAGGTACGTCCAAGGATTGAATATTGTTGCCACATCTAGGCAGAAGCTGCTAGAAAGACATTATCTTGCCTTGATAGAGTTCAAAATAGACTTCGTAGCATAGTGGGGGATGCCATTTTCTCTTCCCTGCAACCTCTTTCTCACAGAAGAGATGTTGCGAGCCTGTCTCTACTTTATCATTATTTTATGGCAAGTGTTTGTCTGAACCCCAATCTATGGCCTCCCTTCGCCAAAGATTAACGAGAAACACTCGTCTAACTGAAAACACTACCAATAAATCCCCTACACTTTATGTGCTTCAACCTAATCATAGATTCCATGAACAAAGTTTCTTTTTTAGAACTGCACACCTGTTGAACTCTCTCGTTTGCCTGCCTTTCAGCTGACTGCAATATGGTTGCCTTCAAGTACTTGATAAGCCGTTCCCTTGAATTAATCTAATTTACCAAATTCATGCTTCTAACGATTACTATGATATTGTCTCTTTCACTACTGTACACTCCTTAACCTTTTCCCCGAGTTGCCCCTGGGCGTTTATAAGTGGTGATTTATTTGTAAACAAAAATATCGCCATAGAAAAGACAACATGATTCCATTTCCGTTTGATGAAAATCGATTTCTTTTGTTGCAGACCATCTACTAGTTGGCCAGTAGTGTACAAATCCGAATAGCAATAGGAGCCTTCTATCATGTCTGGGAGTAACACACTCTTCAACGATAGAGTTTGGAGATGCGCCGCTGTATAACTCATGCTCATTACCGATCCAAGTTATGAAAACAGGACAATTGCCAGCCCCCTCAATATATGGACGGTTCAATGCTTGAGAGCACAGTTCAACGAAGTTTCCGACGACGGTTATGGTTTTTGGTGTGGTTTCAAGTGAATGCCACAGCATGCCACCTCATATCTTTGAAGTCTGATTTAAAGTCAATATCAAAGTATACCAGGATGTTCTGAAGCGTGTGGTGATCCCTTGGTACAATCAGATGGCTGCTGGCAGACCCTGAGTGTGGCAGCTGGACTCGGCACCGTCCCACAAGTTCAAAGAAATCCAGACTAGGCTTCAGAAGAGTTCTACGACTTTGTACACTTCTCTCACTGACCCCCTTCAACGACGACATTAACTGTTGAACTACTTCATTTGGTCATACGTCGAGAACATCACCAACATAACCTCCCACAACATCACAGACAGCCTAATCGCTAGCAGTGTTAGAAATTTTGTGAAAACTATTGAATAATTCCACCTGCTATCTTTCGAAGCTTATAACTCCTCGAAAAATGTAATTCAAACCCTAATTTTTTTTTCAATTAAAGGAGCAAGGACCAAGGTTTCATAAAAAAACAAAAACAAAAACAAACAACGTGTTTTTTTTTTTTTTTAAAAAAGGTTGTAAACTTCGGACTTTCCAGGTAAATTTCTAAAAAACACTACTTTTTTTGTTTTAAATTTGAATATATTATTTATTGATCTTTTATCTTCAATTTGTGATATAAAAAACTTTGGTACATAAATTAATTATTTACTTTTTAATAGACATTTGACAATGGGGGGGGGCGTGAATTTAAAAAAAACGTTTGTATAAAATATTATATTCCGTTTATTGGAAAGAGCATAAAATTTCACATTGACCCTGAAAATATCGTAAAAATAGAATCAATAGAAAAATTTTGATAGATTTTTAAAGTTTAAAAATTAAAAAATACTGAACTTGTAACATTCAATTAATTTCATTACTATTTTAAAAACAAATATTTCTATTACTTTTTATACAACTTTAATAGTTTATTTTGGAAGTATAATCCATAAATAAAATAGATAACCCACCTTTAAAAGAGAAATTACAATTTTTTTTATATTTTATTTGCAGTTTCGTGTTAAGGGTGTCAAAAATTCCTACAAAAATTCTTATACACCTGCCTAATCGCTGCCATCCGCCGAATATTCGCCGAACTCCCGTCAACGCCTTTGAAAGAGACATGCTCCCAATTTTGGACTCGTATCGAGGCAGTGGTTGAGGCTGAAGGCGACTACAATGAATAGATGTCAACTCTACTACGTAAGCATGTTACCTGAATTAATATTTTCAATAAAAGTTTAAAAATAAAGCTGTAGTGTTGTTTTCTTTAGGGCGACAAATTTATCGTTCCACCGTTGCTCACTACGTTTGAGCTATGTAGATATTAGATATGTAAGTATTTATGTTTGTGTGTACGCCTCTGATTTTCTAACCACAAACCCAGATTATCGGGGGGGGGGGGGTTTAGCCTGGACCACAAGAATAAGCATGCCACACAAACACAAACGCTCACAGAACTCATTTCCATAACTATATATCAAGTTGTGTGCGTTTGTGTATGTGTGTGTCTGTTACTCGCAAGTCCCCCCCCAATATTGCTTTTATTTCTTAGTTACTGTTGACGCCCTTGTCAGTTTTAATAGGGGTCGTCCCCCTTTTCCATGCCCTTCAACGACACACACAAAAACACATTCCACCTTCAAAGGAACTTTCCCGCCTCCTTGCAAAGGTCAGATGCAAATGGGCCAGGTTCCGACCCGGTTCAGGTAAGAGGCCCTCGTATCGACGAATGACCGTAGCAGCAACTACGTTTCTTCTGAAGAGAGACGAGACATTGGTATCTTTACTGATCTCTCTCTCTCTCTCTCCCTCTTCTTTTTCGACACTAGCGCTTCCTTCTATATCTATTATATATATATATATATATATATATATATATATATATGTGTGTGTGTGTGTGTGTGTGTGTGTGTGTGTGTGCGTAGGAATATTAAACAGATTTACCGTAATAATAATTTTCCAAAATCTATGTCCATCATTCTTTATATCAACCCTCCCCCCCCTCTATCTCTCTTTATATATATATATATATATATATATATATATATATATATATATATATATATATATATATATACTAGCATGGGTGCCCGACGTTGCCCGGGTGTTTGGAGATGTATCCTGAGCAAAAAAAAAAAAAAAGCGGTCAATTTTTTTTTTACCTTTTACACCTATTTGACCCCTTAACATTTATTGTTGTGGGCTCAAATCAAGTTATTAAGTTAGATCCATGTCCAAGGAACCTATATCTAAAATTTTAAGTGTTTAGACCCAAAATTGTCGGAGGAGTTTGGTAGAGTTCGCAAAGGTCAGATCGTTGAACTTTGACCCCTTAACAGCAAATTTCTGGCCGAAAACCGATAACATAGATTTTCCTAAATCTCAGTACCCTATATATCAAATTCCGAGTCTGTAGACTGAAAATTGAGTTATTGCGTAGGGAAATGTACACAGACAGACACACAGACGCAGACACACAGACACGTTCACTTTTATAGATATATAGATCTTCCTATACATTTGTCTCTTAGTAAGCATTTATTTACCTACTAGCATTTGAGCCCAGCGTTGCCCGGGTGTTTGAAAGTGTGTGTTGAGCTAAAAAAAAAAAGTGGTAGTAGGAAGGCAGGCTCAAAACCGTACCGCAAAGGAGGAAAAGAATGGGGAAAAACGTAACGTCTTCGCTGTTACGACCACCGCCAAACCGGAAGTGACGTAGTTTTTAATTAAGGCTAGATAATCGAAAGGAGGGAATGACTTTCGAAAATATCGGCGAAAAAAGCGACTCCCCCTGTAGAAAAGTGTCCAGTTGAAGATGAAGATATTAATGATTTTATGCCAATCTTTCGGTATTTGTCGTCGGAAAGGTCGAACTTCAAAACGATACTGATCTAGTAAAAATCTGTCGCCTCTGTCGAAAGTTTTAGGCAGACATGAAAACATACATACATACATATATTGGTAACTCAAATTTTCGACACAAATCGATTAAAAACCTTTCCCTGTCTCTGAATACCCTTTATATAAAATTTCAAATGCTTAGACTAGAAATCTTCTTTAGTAATTTGGTACAGACCGCAGCGATCAGTTTTTCTTTTCAATTTGACGCAAATTATGACCCCTTAACATTTATTGTTTTGGGCTCAGTCAAGTTATTAAGTTAGATCCATGTCCAAGGAATCTATATCCAAAATTTCAAGTGTTTAGACCCAAAATTATTAGAGGAGTTTGGTAGAGTTTTCAAAGATCAAATCGTTGAACTGTGACCCTTAACACCCAAATATCTGGCCGAAAACCGATTACAAATATTTTTCCAAATCTCAGTACTCTGTATATCAAATATCGAGTCTGTAGATTGAAAATTGACAGAGATATTGCGTAGGGAAATGTACACAGACGTCCAAACAGACACACAGACGGACGGCCAGACACTTTCACTTTTATAGTTGTACTAGCATTTCAGCCCGGCGTTGCCCGGGTGTTTGGAGGTGTATGTTGAGCAAAAAAAAAAAAAAGCGGTCAATTTTTTTAAAATTTGACCCCTATTATGAGCCGTTAACATTTATTGTTGTGGGCTTAAATCAAGTTATTAATTTAGATCCATGTCCAAAAACCCTATATCTAAAATTTCAAGTGTTTAGTCCCAAAATTCTCGGAGGAATTTGGTAGAGTTCTCAAAGGTCAAGTCGTTGAACTTTGACCCCTTAACAGCAAAATTTATGGCCTAAAACAGATTACAAAGATTTTCCCAAATCTGAGAACTCTGTAAATCAAATTTCGAGTCTGTAGACTGAAAATTGACAGAGATATTGCGTAGGGAAATGCACACAGACAGACACACAGACACGCACAGACATGCACAGACACGTTCACTTTTATATATATAATAGATAGATTAATAACATTACTAGCGATGGGACGATTTCAATATTTTTCCAATTTCGATACAATTATTTATTCCGTACTAAATTCCCGATTCCAATACAATTACCGATTCCTATCCTTTACAAATCTTTTAATATTTGGTTATTTTTCCCCGATTACCGCATTTTAAATTTACAAGTATTTTCGCAAGCGCAAAACTACAATTGTGAGGGGGAGATTTATCTATTTTAGTTAAACTGATATTTGAAAATCAATAAATGTGTAATATTTTATCATAACTACTATTAATGGAATATTTTGCTTTAAATAAAATCCAATAATAAAAGAAGAAAGAAATTAATAGAATCGTTTTAGGCATCGGAAAATCGATTGATTTCCTGCTCTTGTTAGGGACCAACTGTAGCGCACCGGGAGGAAGCTTAAGGTTTTTCCCCACAGTGATTTGTTTTTGTTTTACAAAAGAATCACCACTTATCAAGGCCCGGAGGTCACTAGAGTAAAGAGTATACAGTAGTCAATGACAAAATGTAGTAATCGTTAGTAGTGAAAAATTGTTTACGTTGGATTACTTAAGGGAGCGTCTCATCAAGAAATTGTTTACGTTGGAAAGCAGGTAAATATGTGTGCGTGATGTTACCAAGCTAATCAAAATCTTTGATTCCAGTGAAAAAGCTTCAACCGGAACTAACTCCCATACTTACAAAGCCGTTTAAGCGTTGTATTAAGGAGAGTTGCTTTCGAACACCCTAAAAATTTTCATGAGTATGCCCTGTATTTAAAAATTCAAGTGACCAATCATCTCCCTCTCAGTAAAAACCAATTAATCTTCTGTGCGTCATGAGTGAGTTGCTGGAATCTGTGTTAAATAGAGAAGTAGTTAACCACCTCAGAAAAAAATAACCTTCTTAATGACATGCAATATAGTTTCCGTTCTGCTAGATCTACGGCAGATGTACTAACGGTTATATCTCATAGGATTAGCGAATCTCTCAATGGAATCTTCCTTTCTAGGGCAATTACTCTTGCCATAGCAAAGGCCTTTGATAAGGTATGGCGTAAATCCCTACTTCACAAGATATCCAGCTACGGTATAGCTGGAAATGTTTTCTCAGTTATTAAATCATTTCTCTTTGGTAGGTTCATAAGTGTAGTGGTTGATGGGCAGAAATCAGAAGCTCACAGTATTAATGCTGGAGTCCTTCAGGGATCCATCTTGAGCCCAACTCTCTTTCTGGTTTACATCAATGATCTTCCAAATCACATTCTAAGTTCATTCGTAGACATTTATGCAGATGATACTACCATCTATGGAAACACATCAAAGGCAGTAAACGGCCAAGTTCGCTCTGATTCTCTCTCTGAACTTCAGCACGTGGTGCAATGGGGAAAGAGGTAGCTGGTAAATTTTAATGCATCTAAAATCAAGCTTCTATCTTTACATCATCAACGTTATGGTTCCCATATTGCATCAATTGAAATGAATGGCTCTTGTCTTGGGAGGACTCCATGTTTTGACAAGCTTCTGCGCTTCACCTTTACTAATGATCTAAAATCGAACACGCGCATCAAATCCGTTGCCAAGATCGCTGGAAAAATGGTAGGATTCTTCTGCCTCTCCAGTAGATATCCTACTGCTGATGCAATTCTCTACCTATATGAGAGCCAGGTACGCCCAAGGATGGGGTACTGTTGCCACATCTGGGCAGGAGTTGCTAGAAAGTACTTAACCTGTCTTGACAAAGTTCAAATTAGACTTCGTAGCCTAGTTGTGGATTCGCATTTCTCTTCCCTGCAACCTTTTTCCCCACAGAAGAGACGTTACGAGCCTTTCTCTGCTTTAGCGTTATTTTCATGGTAATTGCTCATCTGAGCTCTAATCTTTGGTCTCCCCTCGCCAAACTTTTATGATAAACACCCGTCTTTCTGAAATCACTATCAATATTTTTCCCCATGCTTTATCTGTGCCTAAAACTAAACGTAGATTCCACGAACAAAGTATCTTTCATAAAACTGCACGTCTGTGCAACTCTGTTCGGTTTGCCTGCTTTCAAACTGACTTAAATATGGTCATCTTCAAGTCCAACGTAAACAATTTCTTGATGAAACACTTCCTTAAGTAATTTATTTTACAAATTTTTTACTACTAACGATTACTACATTTTCCCACTGACTACTGTACACTCTTTAACCCTTATACTCTGTGTGTGTTTCTGATACAGGGTAAATACGGGTAGTTGACGGCCTTGGTTGCATAGGGTAGAATTAGTTGCAAAATTCTTGGCAAAGAGTTTGACTTTGTCTGATGCTGGCGAGATTACCTCAAATCCATTGATAATGGTTGGGATAGAACACACACTTCTATTCCAGACCCCGTTTGTTATTTGCCACAATTGGTGGAAGCCTAGCCGCTGTTCAGCTACTTTGCACTTGGCTTAGTCCACAATACATTGCTTGAATTTAAGTTTAAAATGAAAAAGTCAAATATCATTATTAAAATGTGCTTTAAAAAGAAACATGCATTTCGCACGCGCCCCTGTCATATAAAAGCACATACTATTGATTTTATGACGAGCTTTGCGGTTTGTGTGGTAATACAATTTATCAAATGCACTTATGATCTTAAGCTGTGTAGGGTATTAACTTTGGTCAAAGTCGCCTGTTCCTTCTTAATTGGAATTTTAAGATTATTGATTATCGATCATCGTCTTATACATTTCGATACAAAACATATCTAAGAACACTGCCAGCTACATTAATGATGTTCGTGTAAAATTTCGTAAATTAGGCTCAACCGTTTGTGAGTCCATATGGAACTAACTGAAACACATACACACACAGTGTTGCTTTTACATAATATATATGTATGTATATATATGTAGATAATATACATGCACATATACGCATAATATATATATATATATATATATATACATATATATATAGCATGCGTACATGTGTGTGTGAATGTATATTATCTACACACACTATAGAAAGAGAGTGGTAAAGATATGTGTATGTATATGTGTATCTGTGAGCGTAAGCTTGTATGTAAATGCAAACATACATTTAAACTCAATTTCAAACATATCACACACACATATATGATATATATATATATATATATATATATATATATATATATATATATATATATATATATATATATATATAGTTAAGCCAAACAAATAAGGTGGTATATACCAAAGCGATTACTGTCCGTCTAATCACGTCAATGGGCCCCCATGTGAAATGCGTGGGTGGGAGGCAAGAATGCTTTTGATCCGTCTCTGCCGGCCAGCGGCCAACACCCCGGACACCTCCACCCTGATCAAAATCTGCTACACACCTCAACCCAAACACACTCACTGCTTTATATCCCTTGCTTTTTTTCTCATTCCGGGAGTTTTCTGTTTCGTCTTACGAATGTTGGTCACGTTAATTTCTTGTTTTGGGGAATAGTAGTAAGTCTCTGTCTTCCTCTCCCTCTTCCTCACACACACACACACGCACGCACACGCGCGGACACACACGCACATACAAGCACACAGTCACTTTATAGTGTGTAGTTCCCATATCACGATTAGGCCAACAAACCAAGTTAGATGCGTGAGTATTTTAGGGTGTGCGAAGCTTGATTCATTAGGACCACTTGTCCAATTAACAAGGCCACACGTACCGATCAAAATATAAGCACTGTTAGAAAGTTGAATGGAAAATCTAATTGAAATAAAATTTCGAAAATGATGATCATATCAAACTGAACTCCAATCTATGCCCCCCACCCCTGTCAATCTTTCACAAAAAAAAACACTCGTCTAGCCAAAATCCCTATCAAATTTTCTTCCACTCTCTAACGGTGCCTAAACCTAAACTTGGATCCATGAACAAAACTTCTTTTCTATAACTGCCCGCCTGTGGAACTCTGTTCCGCTGATTTACTTTCCACATGTCTACAGCACTGTCGTCTTCAAGTTCAACGAAAACAATTTCTTGTTGAGCCGCTCTCTTAAATAATCTAAGAATACTAAATTTCGACTACTAGCGATTACTATGCCAAGTGACTACCGGACAAACATTAACACTTGTTCTTGAGTGGCCTCCGCGCCTTGATACGTGGTGACCCTTTGTAAAAAAGTATTTGTGGTATGTCCCTCACTATCGAACATTTTGTTATTACATTATCTCTAACCTTAACCTTAATGTTAATCCATAACTTTTAACTTTATCCTGCACTGTCAGCAAGGCTTCAGCCTCTGTCCCATCGACGAAATGTTGCATTCCTCTGCCTGTTTTACAAGTATTTGAATGATAGGTGGTCCGACGAACTACATGTCCTTGTATCTCCTCGACAAACCTAACAAGCAGCAAAATACCACCCCTACACAGTAGAAATCCTCAGGTGTAAGAAAGCCTGCTACCCTAATTCTCTCATATGACTGTTAGACTTTGGAATTCCCTGCCGGGTTCCAACTTCCCTGACTGTACTGACATGCAGAAGTTCAAGTGTAATGGAAACAGACATTTTGCTGCTCAACTCCCTACATAGTATCCCTGTAAATGATGTCCTAAATAGTAGCTCCCTACATCAAAGGTGCACTGTGCCTTGTTGAGGTTGGAAATGCAATAAAAAAAAACTTTAACACTAGTTATGCTTAACCCTTTCGCAACCTCTTCTTACACGTGCTAACTCAAATACTAACCTACCTAACCCGAACTCAAATACTAACCTACCTAACCCGAACTCAAATACTAACCTACCTAACCCGAACTCAAATACTAACCTACCTAACCCGAACTCAAATACTAACCTACCTAACCCGAACTCAAATACTAACCTACCTAACCCGAACTCAAATACTAACCTACCTAACCCGAACTCAAATACTAACCTACCTAACCCGAACTCAAATACTAGCTTACCGAACATTTTTTTTCTGTCGAATTTAGGAATCTGCATGGAATTCCGAACGGATCCGTTAGGTTTCTATTTACTAGCCTCCCCACGTGGACAGAATTAGCCACAAGGTCGGTATTTTTGTTCCTATCCAGAGTACCCCTCAAAAAAGGAGGCACTCTAGGTAGGAACAAAATTAAAATTGTCTCAATCATGAATGATTTCTCCTCCACTAACCGAGGACAGAAAAGGTGAAATGTAGCATCAGAACAGATCCGTTACGTTATGAATAAAGTATTGGCCAAATTTCTTTGTAAATTACGTTCTTTTGGGTGTTAACGGTTTAATTTTCATTCGTACGCAACATACAGAATAAAAAGTGCGAATTTTTTAAGGTATCTACAAAGTCATGGTTGATTGAACAAGAACATGCTACTCCGTGGATTAAATGATAAATAATACGAATTAAATCGAATTGCAGTATTCTTGATGAGAACAATTGATGGGACGATTATAATATTTTTTCCGAATCCGATACAATTACCGATTCTGTTCTAAATTCCTAATTCCAATACAATTACTGATTCCCATTCGTTTATAACTTCTAAATATTTGGATATTGAGTTGTTTTTTTAATGTTTTCTTTTCGGATTACTGTAAAAGTCATATGTACCAAGTGGAAACGCAACAAAAATACATTTGTGGCGGTGATCGATAGGATTTCTGTTGTACTGGTAGCCAAAATCAATAAATATTGATTTTATTTGTAGTATTGCAATGGAAAAGTACGTTTAAAACAAAAGCAAACAAAAGAAAACATTAAAAGAATCGTTTGTGGCATCGGAAAATAGGCACACAATTTTCCGATTCTTATACCCCTCAATGTTCTGAAGTTATATAGTTTTTCGATTCCCGATTCCGATTAATAATAGTTTCAACACTACTAAGAATATATACAAACCTTACACAAAAGAATCATGTATTGATTGCATCGGATAAGAGCTATCGCATGATACAAACCGACAAACTGAGTGAAATTATTGTTAGTTGTTTTTAATTTAAACGTTTGGTTATTTCTTCGTACAATGCTTAGGCCACAAACCACGATTTGACGAGGAACTGCTATAATACTTGTTAATTCTAATTTTTCTTACAACCCATTCAGTTATCTGATTGAAATAAATTTGTAATTATTTTTTCAACGTTTATGATAGAAACATGGTTGTATTTGTATAGCGGAGTGGTTCCCTACTACTGTGCCGCGGCATACTAGTGTGCGTCGGAATGATTACTGGTGTGCCGCGAAGAGATTATAGGTGGTAGTTATAAGTAAGGCTAGGACAACAGTATATTCTTTGCATTGTGTTGACTCTCGAGTGCGTATCTGTTGATATCTTATATGCTTTTGGTCCTGGATATGACCTTAAACTATATCCAGTGGTGAGGCCCCAGCTTGCGGGCTTTGGGGAGTGTGGAGCCACCCTTTAATTACCATTGCTCCCAGGTCCACTCTGACCCGGAGTGGTAGTACCCGTTAGGGTTCCAACTATGGGTTAAATAGAAACCGACTTGAAAACAACAAATATATTCTATTAAACATTTTTTCTTCAAAATCTTTGGATTCGGCATTAAATAACCCGAAAAGGGTTGATATGCCGTAAAACAAAAACAACCAACCAACTTAAATGCTTTTATATAGAGTGATGTGGTTCTCGGTTGATTAATTGTGTCTAACTGTGTCGGATATATACTCGAGAATCAAAAAGAATATGCTGTTGTCATAGTCTTAGTTATAAATTCTTTTAGATGGAAAAAACTTTCATATCATTATAACTGGAATTGTTTGTATTAATAAATACTGATTCGCACATTATTACTTACTTACATGGTGTTAACGCTAAACTATTTTTTTTAATATGTGTATTAAATTGTTTGTTTAAATTGTTCGGTATTTTTAATTTTTGGATAATAATAAACATCGGTAAGCCGGTGATGGGTCGATTCCAATATTTTTCCCGATTCCGATACAATTACCGATTCCGATTCTGGTTCTTTATAAATCTCTAATTATTTAAATATAAAATTCTTATTTTTCCCCGATTTTCATAAAACCACGTGTTAAATATGCATATATTTTCCTAAACGTCAAACTACACTTGTGGAGGATGATCTATCGATTCTAGCTTTACTGATATTTTAAAATCAATAAACATTTATTATTTTATCATTATTACCAGCAATGAAAGTTTTGGGGGTTAAGCAAAATCAAACAAAATAAAAGACAATTAAAAGAATCGTTTTGGCATCGGAAAATAGGCATCAATCTTTCCGATTCCGATACCGATTCCGATATCCCCAAATCATCCGATTTTTCCGATTCCCGATTCCAATTAATCGTCCCAACACTAATTATTATTCTATACCAGGTATTTAATGTAGGATATGTTTTATTTATGTGAATAAAAATATTCCTTATATGATCGTCTTTATTTTTATTATTTAATTGCAAAAAGGCTTTATGAGTAGAAAGTATTCATTTTTTAAAGATAGGTGTGCAGAGAAAATTTAAAGAGTTCAATGGTGTGCCGCCATGAAAAAAAAAACGGTTCTGAATCACTTGTATAGCGATTCATTATTTTATTTTATTATTATAAAACTGTAGTAAATACTGAGCACCAATAATATTTATTCATCCAATTCAATATATATTTGTCGATCATTTTATTAAGACCCATATTCACCCGAAATAAGATTTATTGCCACTTGAACGTGAAAGCTAACTAATTGAGACCATGTTTAAGAGAGATAGGCGAGATGAGGTTTTGCATTACATTTAAATTTTCTGTATGTCAGTACAGTCAGAGAAGCAGGTAACAGGAAGGAAATTCCAAAGTCTAGTAGTCAGAATGAAGAAATCATTAGAATAGAAGGCATTTAGGAACCGCTACTGTGAATGTGTGTGGTTTTGTTGCTAGACGAGTTTGTCGGGTGTATGGACATCGACGGGGCACAAGTGCGATGCGTTCATCAGAACATATTCCGTGAAAGTACTTAGAAAACAGGAACAGGGATGCAACATTGCGGCGATGGTTGTTCTAAGCAGTCGACACTGAAAACTAATATAAAAGAGTATAATTCCAGTACTTTTGTTGCGATCGTAATAACGCTTGATTAATACGTATGATAGTTTCCCAAACGACCGATATTCAAATCTCACTCTGGTATAGTCACGATGTTTACTCTCAGCTGAGGAGCTGTGATACGGCTGAACAGCTATCTGATTGTGTGGTTATGCCGCATGTGTTCGAGTATATTTTGTTAAATAAACTAAACATCAAAAGTTTTTAAAAAAGCATCCAATGACATACTGCTGCATAACGTCTATAAAGTTATCGAATTTCCACCATCAGACCTAATAATATACGGCGCAATCACGTTGACATCCCGGTTCTCATCAGATCATCGAAGATAAGCAACGTTGGGCCTTGCCAGTGCCAGATGGGTGACCATTTGGGATGGCGAAGCGCTATATGTAGCGCGAGATAAAATACTAGGTTGAGAAACTGGCGCGGTATCTCCTTCTCTCGAGGGTCGACGGGACTCTCTTAAGCCGAGGTAGGCACCCCGTCGAGTGATGGCGTCACGATAAAAAATAATACCCTTGATAACCCTGGCGAAGCATCAAGTATTCAGCTACAAAGAAGATTTGAATTACATTACAAACTCGTGTAGTGGGTTCAATATCGGCTACGGCCGCGTTAGATGGATAGACCTAAATAGCATTATGCTTACCAAATCGATATATAGTCAAATTTTACTGTTCATTTTAAAAAGAAATTCCAATCTCTTATTACTTGTATTCTTCATCTTAAATGACAATTTCACAACGTTTCTGCCGATGTAAACTCTTTCTTCAGCCGTATTTTATTGAATTCCGGAATCTTATTTCGAACTCGAAAATCGACAGGAAATTTCGGATAGAACCTTTTATTTAATTCACGGAATAGAATGCTTTCTTTCCGTCAGCCATGATTGGGTAAAATCCTAATTAATTTGTAAATATGGTTTTAGCGTCTCTCGCACTGATGGTTGGACCTTCAACTTAGAGAAGAGTGTAATTTTACAATTGAATTTAAACAAGCAGTTTATCCGTGCGGGCAATTCTAGTATAAATTTTAGGACTCGTAAACCAATTTGGCACTGTTACTACTTATCGTAATATACTCTGATTTGGACAAATAATGCAAACAAACAGGACTTGTGGAAATTCCACGGCGGCGTCTTTCATAAGTAATATATTACTGTGGGCATTCTGCGGACGTTCAATGTGAATGGAAAGCCCGAGATATTATTTCAGCCCATTTGTTAAAGCTGCAAAAGTGGTTATATAAGTAATCTGGTTAGTGTTTTATCATAATATATCTGGTTATTACGGATTAGCTCATAAATCCCTATAAGAGTCTGTGACATATTTCCAATGTATCGACATCCGGCGCGAACGGAAACCCCACGACACCATTATACCATCTTTAGACAGAACATATACTATCCTTGAATCTTAGCCAGAAGATCAATAAGGTATATTTTAGTTTCACGTATATCCCAAAAGAGACATATTTTATTTTAATTTATTTTATTTTTTTACAGTGTGTTTGCGGCGATCAGGAAATCCTATTTATTAAAAAGGAGGGTAAAAAGTGATAAAATACAACGAACATTGAATTAACGTATCTATATATTAATTTAATGTTCGCAGTATGTTATCATCGTGTATCTTCCGTTTAATAAATAGGATCTCCCGCTCGAATAATTTATAATCTGGAAACCGTGACACACGTACGTACATAAAAGGTACTAAAGTGTTAATATATTGATAATTAATTTCCGTCTCCAAAATTGAGAGACGTTAATTCCAATGTATTTCATCAAATATATTTTATTAAATCTAATATTTCTTCAACAACATAGTATCTGTTCTGATGAAAACTTCATCTTTTTGCCCTCGATCAGTGGAGGAGAAATCCTTCATGACTGAGACAATTTTTTTTTATTTTTGTATCTATCCAGAGTTCCCCTTTTTGGGAGCTGAATTTTCCCACATAAAAAACTGGCCATGTGTCTAACTTTGCCCTCGTGGGGAGGCAAGTAAATAGGAACATAATATCGAAAGATTCGCCGTTTATTTTCATTGTAAAATGAACATACACGATTAACCAATGATATAAGATATTTGAAAAATGGTTTCCTGTACAGAATCTTCAAGTACATATTTTGCTTGCATTTATTTTACAATTTAGATTTTCATATCTTTCTATAGGTTCGTGCAAAAACAATATCGTTTTCTCACATGTACTTTTATATATGACTAGCCTGGCTGCCCGGCTGCCCGGCGTTGCCCAGGTGTTTGGAGGTGTGTGTTGAGCAAAAAAAAAACGTGGTAGTAGGCAGGCAGGCAGGCTCGAATCCGTACCGCGAAGGAGGAAAAGAATGTGAAATTGTGACAAATGTTTCAATTAAGGCTAGTCAATCAAAAAGAGGGAATGACTTTCGAAAATATCGGTGAAAAAAAAGCAACCCCTCCCTGTATAAATGTTTCCAGATTAGGGCGGAGGAAGTAATATTTTTAGCCAATTTTTCGGTATTTGTCGTCCGAAGGGTCGAGCTTCTAAAAACGGAACTGATCTCGTGAAAATCCGTCGCCTCTGTCGAAAGTTTTAGGCAGACATACAAACATACATATTTAGATACCTACATACATACATACATTTAAAAAGATAGGTGAGATTTATATTATAGATTACTGAATCAATTCATTGATATATATATACATATATATATATATATATATATATATATATATATATATATAGAGAGAGAGAGAGAGAGAGAGAGAGAGAGAGAGATGTTTTTATTTGTTTTTGTTTTTTTTTTTGTTAGCGATACTCTTTAAACGAATTCAATTATTTATACGAAAGTGCATTTTTACCTGAATGCGAGTTGGGAATAATTTTCCCTTTAACCAATTTGGTACCCCCTAAATTGGGAGCGGTATATATATATATATATATATATATATATATATATATATATATATATATATATATATATATATATATATATATTATTTTTAAAATATAATTATCCAGTGACACGTGTTTCCTCGTTTACGACTCATCAGAGTGGCTGATGAGTTGTAGACGACGAAACACGTGTCAATGGATAATTATATTTTAAAAATAATATATATATATATATATATATATATATATATATATATATATATATATATATATATATAGCCATGTTATATCATTTTTTGCAGGTTTTTCGACAGTATGGACAAAATCCAAATTTGCACGATTTTCTTGTTCCAGTTCAAACTAGGCTGAAAAGTTGCCAAGACAGCTCGTGATATCAATGATGCGTTTGGCTCAGGAACCATTAACGAACAGCGGTGTTTAAATAAATATTGCAACGGCGACGAGAGCCTCGAAGATGAAGATCGACTGCGGTTGATAACGAACATTTTAAAGCCTTAATTGAATCAAATCCTCGCAAAACCAAACGAGAAGTTGTTATTGAACTCGTCGTTGATTACTAAACAGTCATTCGTCATTTAAAGCAAATAGGGAAGTCGATAATTTGAATAAATGGGTTCTGCATGAATTGAACGATAATAAAAAAAAATCATCGTTTTGAGGTGTCTTCTACGCTTTTCCTGCGCAACAAATACGACCCATTTCTTAAGGTTATAGTGATTGTTTGATGGTCTACAGCCGGTGTCATCCATCGCAGCTTCTTGAATCCGGGCGAAACGATCACGATTAACGATCACGATTAAAGTACTGCCGACAAATTGACGAAATGCACCAGAAGCTCCAACGTATGTGCCCGAGATTGTTCAATATGAAGGGACCACTTCTCCATGACAATGCTTGACTACATATTGCTCCACTGACCCTACAGAAGCTAAACGAATTGGGCTACGAGACTCTGCCCCATCCGCCATATTTACTGGACCTCTTGCCGAGCGATTTCAAGCATCTCGACAACTTCCTTAGTGATGATGCCGAATCGACCTTAAATGGCTTCATTGTTTTGAGAACTCCGGATTTCTATGCTAATACAATGTATAAACTTGCTTCTCATTGGCAAAAATGTGTCGATTCTAATGGTTCTTATGTCGATTAATAAAATTTATTTTTAAAGGGGTAACTTTTGAAGTTGAACGTCAAAAAACGACATTATTTTTGCACCAACCCAATACAATGATAACTTTCTTCTTTTTTAGTAATTATTACAGATAATATTTAGTACTAGCAGAATCCGTGAAAATAAGAAATATATTGAATCAACAAATTTTGATAAAGCCTGTATTTTTGTGGATAGTGAAACCTATTAGTTTTTTTTTACACGTAGTAAATATGAGTTTATTAAATTTCTATAAAATAATCTTCATTTTATTTAAAATATTGAACTTACCCAAATTTGATAAATATATAAGTACTAATACTATTTAGAAACTAATATTGTACTACATTATTCAATACAAATCATAAAATAACATCATCTACCTATATCTATCTATACTCCTATAAATTCGTTTTTCTTTGGTGTGTATTGATATTTATATTAAACCACCTTTTTCTACTTATTTGAAAAGAAAATACAATTTTCTTATATCTTGGTTGTGGAATTGCATTCACTAGCAAACGATCTAGCTAATTTACATATTCTTTTAAAAATTCATTTTAATTAATTTCCTATTGGTTGCTTCGGGTTTCTAATGGGATAATCATCTTTAGTTAACTATTACGTGTAATTATATTCATGCAGATATTCTACATGATTTATCCTTGCATAATATTTGCGTAAAAAGTTTATAGTAAACACAAAATTGTTTCCATATATATTTATGTATACGTATTTTTGTTTAACAAATTTTGCCTACCAAGCTCCTCCAAGGGTGTTTAGTCTACAGACATGAAACTTCATATATAAGGTATTTGAATCCATCCAAAACTTTATATTTGGGTTTTAGCCCGGAAAAACGGTGTAAAAGTGTGAAAATTAAAAAATAAATAAAAGTTGGCAGTTGAAGGTCGAACGCCAGCATTACGAATGCATGACGTAGTAGCTATTGGTTAATGTTTAAATTTTTAGCCTTGCAGTAAACATATTATCATTTCTCAGTCATTGACGGCAGAGGCAAAATAAGCTGAACGTTTTGGTTTCGATTCTCGGTGGTGGCGCATGCGTCTTTTTTATATACTTTTTAAATCATTACTATATATTGCATCCAATCTATCTATCTATCCATCTATATATCTACAAAAGTGAAAATATATGTCTGTCTTTTTTACTATAGTAGTGAAAGAAGACTATTATACAGAAATGCATTACTTTACATATTCACACTTTTTAATATATACATATGCACATAACCTTATGAACAGTACATAGGGCCCGAGCAAAGTCGGCCGGAACTGCTAGTATATATATACATATCTGCATATGCTAGTAAGATATAAGAATACTTAATTTACTTCTTTAGTATCGCACATCTTGGCGGACAATGTTCTCCTTTCTTTTTGCCTTGTTTCTTTTGAATTTTTTTGAATGTTTTTGGTAAGGTTTCGCTGACTTCTTTCTTCGGTGAAAAATTGCTGCAGATCGAAATGACTGCGATTTCGTTTCTCACACCATTACAACAATGGGCATATATTATTATAATGATATTCGAAAACGAGGCTACACCAAAGGGAGAGCACTCTCATATTCTTCTCCTAGGTTTCCAGATCGTCTTTGTTGAAGCAAGTTTTCCAGATTTTATGTTTTAAAAAAAATAGTTTAACCTTTAAAAATTGTATTTGGTCTTTTTCAAAACGTAACCTACGGACTTTTCATTGTTTTGGCTCTGGAGTATATATCAGTTAATAGCTTACATGCTTTTATATAGAGTGATGTGGTTCTCGGTTGATTAATTGTGTCTAACTGCGTCGGATATGTACTCAAGGGCCAAAACAATGAAAAGAATATGCTGTTGTAATAGTCCAAATTATAACATAGCGTTTAGATCTGAGAGAGGTACGAATGATTTTTAATTCATTTACGGGCAACGTAAGTAATATGTATAATGCGATGCTATTTCTTTTTTTCAAAGTCAGAAATTATTTTATCACTTCGAAAAAAATGCAATTGTTTCACTTGTGTATATTTTGCTTTTGAGAAAGACGTGCATTGCGGTCGATTTGAATGGGGCTGTGTACGGATTGTGTCGGTTTAGGAAGAACAAGGCCTTCATTTCCTTCTGAACAAGACAAAAAACACGAAACCGGTTCCGCCATGAAAAAAAAAACAAACAAAAAAAAACAACGTCGCCTTAATTCGTTTCATTTTTTTCTTTACTATTTTTCTTTCCTTCTTTCTTAATGTTGTTGCTATCGATAAATTAATTTTGTGTTGGATGATGTTACCTGCAAACGTGCTGTGTTTTGTAGGTTATCTTTACCTGGCTACCGTCTGGCCATGTCTGACATCTTGGGAATTACGACAACCACTGTAAGTAGGTCTTTTTTTTACTTTCTTTTTTTATTGGAATTTTCATCAAGCAAAAATATATAAAGATTCCATTGCAGTGATTTTTCTAGCTTATTCCTGTTATTTTTAAATTTTTAACTGCTCTTAACCAATTATGAATGTATCCCCTCTTCAGTATTGTTAGACACAAGACCAAGTAAGGTTTTGAAAAGTCAGGGTAGTAGGAGAATTGAACTCTATCCTACAAACGAATACTCTGAATAGCCCCGTCGGAATTCCCAAATAGGGGCGCTTACACTTAGCAATAGTCTACCCGTTTCTCAAAACGACAGTAAAAAACATGCTTTTCATATCATAAAAGCATCAGGTATTTTGAAAATTTAACTTGTATATTTTTCTTCAAGTAATTCACCATGAAAAAGTCTTTGGATAAACAAAACAAAAATTTTCGGTTTTCCTTTTTACATTTTATATTTGTAATTTTATATTTTTTCCAGGAAGTGTAATTTCTACCATCAAATGTACTCCAACAATTATCTGTTTTTTTATTTACATGTCTTTGATTGGTATGGACAATACTTTGTTTTAAAGTATAAACATATATAAATATATCTATACTCCTATAAATTTGTTCTTTTTTATATTGATATATGTTATACCAACCTACTCTATGCATAAGGGAAATTACACGGGTTCTCAATTTATATATATATATATATATATATATATATATATATATATATATATATATATATATATATATATATAGTGCCAGTAACGTTACACCGGTGAGAAGGAGCGACAATACTCCACTGCCTAGCTGAGCGCTAGTCGGTCATACATGTATTCCTACCTTTGTACCTGTGATGTTAATACACCTCGTTTGTTAAACAAACCTGGATTTGATTTTCTTTATTCTACTATTGTGTAACGACACAACAATCTTCATATTAAAACGTTTTTCTTTTCTATTTATTTAAAAAACAAATCCAAAATTCTTATATATGGATCGTGGAATTGCAGTCACTAGCAAAATATATAGCTAATTTGCATATTATTTTAAACATTCATTTTAATAAATTCCCTATTAGCTTTTCTCGGTTTTCTTATGAGATGATCATCTTTAGTTAACTACTATCAGTTAACTCCAGCTTTGCTCGGGCTCTATATACTGTTCATAACTTTATGTGCATATATATATATATATATATATATATATATATATATATATATATATATATATCCAATCTCTGGTCCCCCCCTCGCCAATCTTTCACGAAAGACACCCGTCTAGCTGAATCCACTGTGAAAAATTTCCCCCACTCTATATCTGTGCCTAAATCAAAACGCGGATTCCATGAACAAAGCTTCTTTCTTAGAACTGCACGCCTGTGGAACTCTGTTCCGTCTGCCTGCTTCCCACCGGACTACAACTTGGATGTCTTCAAGTCCAATATTAACAAATTCCTAATGAACCGCCCCCTTAAGTAAACACTTCATCAAATCTCCACACTAACGTAATGTACTTGCAATAACCCTTATCCCTGAGTGGCTCCCGGGCCTTGATATGTGGTGATTACTGTGTAAAAAAATATATATATGTGTGTGTGCGTGTGTGTGTGTGTGCGTGCGCGTGTGTGTGCGGTTATAAAAAGTTTGACTTATGTCATCTAAAATTTACAAGTGTTAAAACTAAAAATTGGCCGAGGAGTTTGATAGAGTCTGCAAACGTCAACTCTTTCAACTTTGAACTTTTGCAGCCAGATATTCGCCCAAAAACTGATTAAAATCTTGCTGCATGTCTGAATACCCTTGATGTAAAATTTCAAATGTTTATACACAAGATTGGTTGAATAGTTTGCTAGAGACAGCAAAGGTCAAACCATTTGAACTTTGACCTCTTGGTAGCTAAATTTCTGGCCAAAAACCGATTAAAAAACTTGCCCTATGCGTGAATAAACTTTATGTTAGACTTCAAATGTTTAGACCAAAAATCGTCTGAGAAGTCAATTTTTAAAAAACTTTGACCCCAATTTTGACCCCTAAGCATTTATTGTTTTCAGCTCTAATCAAATAAAACGTTTGATCTATGTCGAAGTAACCGACATCTAAAATTTTTAGTGTTTAGACCCAAAATTGGCGGAGGAGTTTGATAGAGTTTACAAAAGGTCAAATCGTTAAACTTTGACCCCTTGACAGTCAATTTTCTGTCCGAAAACCGATTAAAAAGATGTTTCCAAATCTCAATTCACCGTATGTCAAATCTCGAGTCTGTAGACTGAACATTGACAAAGTCTTTTGGTACGGAAATGCACACAGACAAATAGATACGCAGAAAATTTCACTTTTATAAATATATAGATTACGTGTAATTATATTCATGCAGTTATTCTCCATGCTTTATACTATCGTAGTATCGGAGTAAACAGAAAACTATTTCCAGATATATTTATGTATGCATATATATTTTTGTATAAAATAGTTTGCCTACCAAACGTTTCTGTCAGTTTTGGTCTACAGACATAAAACTTCACATATAAGGTATTTGAAGGCATGCGAAACTTTATATTTGGGTTTTAGTCCGGGAAACTTGGTTCAAAAGTGAGAAAAAAAAAAATTACCAAGTGAAAGTCGAACGACTGTATAACGAATATGCATGCATAACGTAATAGCTAATGTTTTAATTTTTAGCCTTGCAGCAAATATCTTCATAGCTCAGTCATTAACTGCGAAGGACAAAAACTCGTAAGCTAAATGTTCTGGTTTCGATTCGTGGGCGTCGTTACCATATATCGAGTCCAATATAATATAATAATAAATACGAAATCTGTATTAATGAAAATATCATATTTAAGTGTATTTTACGATTGGGCAATGCCGGGCTCCCTGCTAGTATATATACAAAAATGAACAAAAAATAAAACGGAGAATCGTTTGTATGTTTATAGATGTTTTGTTTCATTCAAAGACATTCCAAGAAAAGTGATTTTGAATTACCTGATGAAATTTAAAACAGCGAGGTTGTTTAATGACGTCAATCGAATATCTTTTTGATAAAAATGTTTAAAAAATCTACTTTAATATCAAAAATATGAGATGCGTCTAATGACTGGAATAAATATCCATGTCATGAAGTTTAGTTCTAGACATTTCCAACAAAGCTTTGCTGTGTAAAATATACTTCGTAAGGAGCGTCGATATAAACAGGAACAGAAAAAATATTTATCTCAGGCAATAAAACAATTTCCAAATTATAATTTTCATGTTTTTCTTTGAATCAGTAATGTTCAGACAATCTTAAACACAAGACCTTTTCGATTTTTATATTTTTCATTACAGTGCGGCCCTGTCGGTGGGGCATTAGAATACGCTGACTGCCCCCCCCCCCCTGCAGAGGGTAAAAGTCCCTCAATGGGGGTTCTGGATATGACCTTAAACTATATCCTGTGGTGAGGCCCCAGCTTGTGGGCTTTGGGGAGTGTGGAGTCACCCTTTAATTACTATTACTCCCAGGTCCACTCTGACCCGGAGTGGTAGTACGTGTTAGGGTCACAACTATGGGTTGAATAGAAACCGACGTGAAAACAACAAATATATTCTATTAAAAAAAAATTTCTTCCGAATCTTTGGATTCGGAATTAAATAACCCGAAAAGGGTTGATATGCCGTAAAACAAAACCAACCAACCAACCACCATTACAGTGCTTCATACATTTCATATATATATATATATATATATATATATATATATATATATATATATATATATATATATATATATATATACGTGTGTGTATGTGTTTGTGTGTGTGTGTTTTAGGATTTTATATTATAAATAGACATTAAAATAGTTATTATACAAATTTAAATAAAAAATATGAAGAATAAAAATTACATGAATCTTTATGAAAATAGCAAGTCAATAATGACGTAAATGAAAGGGATATATACACACATATTAATGTATGTATATATATATATATATATATATATATATATATATATATATATACTCACACACACACACACACACACATATATATATATATTATATACAATAAAAGGAATTTTAAATTAAACTTTAAATTTCTAGGCATATCGTAGTCTTAACATTACATAATTACAATTACCGGTAGAAAATTCACAATTAACAATGGCATTTCACTATATTGACTTAAAACTTCGGTAGACAATAAGGATAATAAACTGACCCTATTGGTCTAGACGGCTGTTCAATACATACATATATATATATATATATATATATATATATATATGTTTTTAACTCTTTTTCAAGATATTTTTAACATGTTTTATTAATCATTTGTTCATATTATAAGCTCTATTTCCTTTTCGGTTTTATTGAGCTTTTACATCTGGTTGAGATTACTTTACTTGTAATTATTAACTCTTTAATATTTATAATATATTTTAAGTTTACCATTTTGATTACCTTGGTAAACTTTTTGTAATTTATATTTCAGTTATTATCCTTATTGGTATATATATATATATATATATATATATATATATATATATATATATATATATATATATATGTGTGTGTGTGTATATGTATATATATATAGTTATAATTATATTTATAAATATATATACATATATATATATACATATATGTGTGTGTGTGTGTTTATGTGTGATATATATATATACATATATGTGTGTGTGTGCGTTTATGTGTGATGAGATAAAAAGGAACAAACCAATTTACGCGTTCATCAGCGTTTCGTATTTATTGATATATAAAATTGATTGAGACAAAGTGTTGATGAACACATAGCTTGGTTTGTTCCTTTTTATACATCTAATTTGATATATATATATGTATATATATATATATATATATATATATATACTTATATATATGTGTGTGTGCGTGTCTGTATGTGTGTGTTTGCGTGTATATATATATATATATATATATATATATATATATAAGAAAAATACATCATCATTTAATAATAATGGTATTGCGCCCAGTATTATTTAAATGTCTTATATATATATATATATATATATATATATATATATGTATATATATATATATTTGTATATATATATTTGTATATATATATATATATATTTGTATATATATATATATATTTGTATATATATATATTTGTATATATGTATATACATACATATATATATATATATATATATATATATATATATATTTATATATGGATATATAGATATCTTAGTGGTGGAACAATTCTTATATTTTCCGATTCCAATACAATTACCGGTTCCGTACTCAATCCTCGATTTCCATACAATTATTGATTACGATTCAGATTCTTGAAAAGTTTCAAAATATGTAAGTATAAAGTTATTTTTTTCTAATTACCGTAAAAATGCATGCTAAATGTGCATATATTTTTCTTAAACGAAAGAAATATTCTTGTCGGAATCATGCATTGATTTTAGTTTTACTAGTATTTAAAAATCCATAAATACATATTATTTTATAATTATTATCAACAAAGGAAGATTTTGCTAATCGGAACATTTCGGTCTATCAGAATCGGTATTGAAGTCGAAAAAAATTCATATTTTCTGATGCGAAAGCGATTGAAAAATATGCAAAGATTTTTTTTCCATTCCGTATTCAACGTATGTGTGTGTGTTCATCGACGTTTCTTTTATTTTTCAAAACGTATTCTGGATAACTGATTCACAGAAAACAATATAGAATTTCACCATTATAACCGAGGAAAATGATTTTGTTCAAATCTGCCATGTATAGAAATCTTTGAATAAACCCGGGTATAATATTGCAGCTTGCTTGAAAACTCCTCCATGCAAGCTGCAATTTTATGCCCAGTTTGTTTTTATTATTTTTCTACATCGCCTACTTTTTTTCACTCGTTGTTTTTAAAGGTAATGTACATCTTCGCAATTTATGATTATAATGAATTGCGGTATCTCTTAATGCCGTAACCAGCAAATTCTAGCATTGCTACAAATATAATTTACTGATTTCTTTCTGTCCTCTGATGAGGAGAATATCAAGTTTAGCATTCTTTGAAACATCGTGGAATAAGGACTTTGTAAATTGTTTTTTGAAGTATTTAATCGAACAATAAATTTGATTGTAAATTTCAACTTACAGCTCAGTTTCTTTTCTCTTACATATATACATACATATATAATAATAGGACAACAAGAGTATGAAATGAAGACAGAAAACTATATATTGGTAGATATAGAAGCGATCATTTATTGAATAATGGAATCCAAGCAAACTTTGGGGGATAGAAGGGACTCTTTATGCCAGGGCATTTCGGAGCATTTCAATAAAGCTTCCCCAACATTCTATAATTCCTCTTAATCTTTTTCGACCCTAATGAACCCCACGCTAGACGCCGCATCTCCCCCATGCTACCTTGCACTTTCTCTACTCTTCTGATGAGAAGCATTAGACTTCGAAATGCCCTGGTATAAAGAGTCCCTTGTATCCCCCATATTTTGCGTGTATTCCATTATTCAATAAATGATCCATTCTATATCTACCAATATATAGTTTTGTGACTTCATTTCATACTCTTGTTGTCCTATTGTATAAGCTCCAATAATAGTTGTTGAACTTCGCATTATCCGGATAAGTCTCCTTTTGTGGATTTGAACTCTCTCTTTTCCTCTTACGCATTAAGCTACACACACACACCCACACCCACACACCCACCCACACACACACACACACACATATATATATATATATATATATATATAGAGAGAGAGAGAGAGAGAGAGAGAGAGAGAGAGAGACAGACAGACAGACAGACAGACAGAGGCGGCGACATACTTTAAACTGACAACTCTATTTTCCTTTATTGCTGGTTATACAACTATTTTTTTTTAATTATTAATTTGTTGTTCGGGTTGATTTTGCAACTCATGATGTGGTTTCTGCAGGACGGACCCACATGCCACACAGCACATGATTTACTGAGAGAAACATTTGAGAAACGAATAATTTCACGAAGTGAACGTATCGACTGGCTACGTCGATCATTCGCTTTAACTCCATTAGATTAGTTTAACATATATAAAAGTCCATGTCTACGCTAATATACTGGACATAGTAGATCACTTGGAAGATAATATTCGACGCGTTATTGCCGAAATCCAACATAATTTTATGCTTAGAGTTGTAAACATTGTAATTCAAGATTACACCATATGCGCGCGAACCGCGAGACCATATGCTCGAGATCGTATTTAAGTTTCACATTTAAAAAAGTAATCGCTTATAACTGTCTAAATAGCAACAATATAAAGACAACATCAAGAATGAAAAGTTTTCAATACTCACGTATCTCTTGTTTTCCTTATTCTGCCTTTTAACCATCATATCCTATGGTTTTTACAAAGGGGGATAAAATGCAGTTTTCTATGTCGGAATCTATTCACTTAATACTTACTTTACCCTTTTGAGGTTCAGCTAACTTGATGTTTTGTCTGGGGAGATTACCATAAAATAAATTGTTTTTTATAAGTATAAATTTTCTAATCACAAATAAAAAAAAAATGATGTCTTTATTGTTTATACATGTCCAGAACGAACAAAAAACTTCATAATGTTTTTGTAAAATCACTGAATACTATGATATATTTATTGTAATAAGAATCTTGATTAATAGGTGTTTAATGACCAATGTTAAAATTACATGGAAGTCTGAAATATTCGAATCTCCAAATGGAACGCTGTGCCTTCTAAAGTCTGATTATAGCAACTGGTGAATTTTAAAAATGCAATCTAGACGTGAGGACTTTTCAGAAGAAAGATAAGCAATAAAATTCTGTGTAAAACTGAGGAAAAATGCATCGGAAATGTATGGAATGCTTCTAACTGCTTTTGGATCATCCTGCATGAATCGAGCATCAGTTGTTGAATGGCATAATAGATTCAAGGAAGGCAGGGTGTGTGTGGAGGAAGATGAAAAGTGTGTGAGAAGTAAGGAAGTAAGAACACTTGAGTTGATTGGCCAAAGAAAGAATTTCATGAATGAGGACCGTCGTGTGTCTATAGAGACAATTTATGTTAGTGTTGGAAGTGTACACACAATTATTCGAACGAAGTTGAAGATGCGGAAGATTTGTGCGAAGTTTGCCCCAAAGTTGTTAAGAGAAGATCAGAAAAAAAGACGTTGCCATGACAGCAAAGAGATGGTCGAGCTGATAAATTCAGATCCTGCAAATCTTGATGCTCTAGTGACCTGAAAAGAAAGCTGGATCTACAGCTATGATCCAGACACCAACAGACAGAGTTCCCAATGGAAGCATACAGACTTTTCCAGATCCAAGATAGCCAGACGAATCAAATCCACCCAGAAACTTATGATGATCATTTCTTTTGATAGCACGATCAAGATCTACATGCACTGAGTTCCCACTGGACAGCCAGTCAACAAGGAGTACTATGTTGATGTTTTTTGGGGTTTAGGAAGATATTCGGTCGAAAGAAGCCACCACTCTTCAAATCGGTTCTGTGGCCTTTCCACTAGGACAGTGCACCAGGACAGTGCACCAGTCCATAACTACATCCTTGCCACAGACTATTTGACAAGATGAGAATCTGGACAAGTCTTCACTGTCCCTATAGTCCAGAACTTGCCCCCTGTGACTTTTAATTATTCCCTGAACTCAAGGAAAACCTTAGAGGCCGTCGTTATGAGAGAACTGAGGAGACGAAAGAGGCAGTGACGAGGGTAAACTTTCTTTAGGAGTCCTGACGAAACATGGAGTTTTTGGAACGTTGATCGATCTGCGAAGACACCTTACAATGTTTATATACTATTTATTTAATTTTATTTCATTATAAATTCTACGCAGAGATTGAACACTTTTTGAAAAAAAATACTGGTTTTTATTTCATGTCAAAATGTACTTGTACTTAAATTATATATATATATATATATATATATATATATATATATATAATTTATATATATATATAAAGTGAAATTGTCTGTGTGTCTCTGTCTGTATGTGCACATTTCCCTACCAAACTACTCTGTCAATTTTCAGTCTAGAGACTCGAGATTTGACATAAGGGGTATCGAAATTCGGGAAAATCTTTGTAATCGGTTTTCGGACAGAAATTTGTCTGTCAAGGGATCAGAGTTCAATGACTTGACATTTGAAAACTCAACCAAACTCCTCCGCCAATTTTTGATCTAAACACTTAAAATTTTTTGATGTATGTTACTTGGAAATTGATCAAACTTGGAAATAGATCAAACGATTAGATCCCAAAACAATAAATGTCAAGAGCTCAAAATTGGGGTAAAAGTTTTTAAAAAAGTTGACGTTTGCGGTCTTTACCAAATAACTATTTTTTTTATCTAAGCATTTGAAATTTTAAATAAAGTGTATTCAGATATAGGGCAATCTTTTTCATCGGTTTTGAGCGAACATTTGGGTTGCCAAGGGGTGAAAGTTCAAAAGATTTGACTCTTGCGGTCTTTAGCAACCTATTCAACCAATTTTGGGTCTAAACATTTGAAATTTTCATAAAAGGTATTCAGACACGCAGCAAGCTTTTTAATCAGTTTTGGAGCAAATATATGGCTGCCAGGAGGTCAAAGCTCAAAGATTTAACGTTTGCAGACCATACCAAACTCATGCGCCAATTTTGGGTCTAGACACTTGAAATTTTAGATGTAGGTTACCAGAACATGTGAAACTTTTAATATATATATACATATGAACATAAGGATCTGAACAGTACATATGGCCCGAGTAAAGCCGGGCTGAACTGCTAGTATATATATATATATATATATATATATATATATATATATATATATATATATATATAGGTTTACACATGATATTTTAATTCATGCAGATTGCGTATACATTATTACAGAATGAATCCTCTATTGATTATCATATATTACGACGAATAATTTGCCCGGTGGACGTATTCGAAAAGTAAATAAATAAATATTATAAAATAAAATAAAATAAATAATAATGGCAGTGTCGTTCCTCAAATTTTGTCTGATATTTTGATTTGACGATAACTGCTCTGGAAACGTCACTATATGATTAATGTTTAGTTTTAAAATATACTAACGAAGAAATGATTTGCGGCGATTATAAATATCACCTCTTTATTTATCGTAAATTGAACCCATTATTAAAAGAAATATATTAAAATAAAATGGTAAGGTACATCCGGGCTAAAATAGGAGATCATTCAATCTTTAGTCGAATGCTCTGCCACTGAACTATATATCCCGATGGCAAGATGTTTTTTTTTTTTTTTTTTTTTGAAGGAGAACTTATTTGCTTAGGTTTATTATTTTTCTTGGCCGGTGTAACGTACAATATTACTCTGTAAAAAAAAAAATTGTATCTATAAAAACGACTATTTTTAGGAACAGATTTTGTCGATTGTTCTATATTTATCGGATGACTTTCTGTACAAAACGTATCTAAAGACACTTCCAGACATATAAATTACTCTTGTTTGAAATTTGCAAAAGAGAGTCTCAGCCTTTTCGGAAGATATAAGGAATGGAACTCACGCAAAAACACACAGAGTGACTTTTATATTATAGAATATATATATAAATAAATACATACATACATACATATATATACACACACACACACACATATATATATATATATATAGAAAGAGAGAGAGAGAGAGAGAGAGAGAAAGACAGACAGACAGACAGACAGTGAGAGAGAGAATGAGAGAAAGAAAGAGAGAGAGAATGAAAATGTTTGTATTTTCAAACTAGTGTTTTAAATGGGCTTTTGACGTGGTATTCTGTGTGAATGCGAACCCTATGTAATTATTGAAAGAACAGGAAATCGGTTGTTATCCCATTCGCTCCTTCATTTTCATATCGTTCTCCATTCTTTTTAATTTCATTTAAGGTTCAATTTGTGGTTCTAAGTAAAAGTCGGTTCATTGATATGGAATTTATCTAAGAAACCTACCCTTCCGTTCGGTAGTTTCCCACCTAAAATAACGTCGTGTTTCCTTTCACACTACCAGTACTCATGACAATTTTATATGCTTCAATCTTTGATTAGATAATAATTTTGAGGCAAATAGGTCACAAATGCACATGTAAACCAAAATAATTCGCCTTGACCAATTTCCCAACTATATCTTCTTAAAAATAATTAAGTCCGCTACTTGTAATGTTTATCCTAAGTAATTTTCATATTATTTGGATTTATTGAACTACTGTTCTCATCTTGATTGCCAGTTTTTAGAAATCATGTAACATCCGACCTTTTTCAAATGTACAACAAGGCAATGTTTCTGTCGAACTCGAGAATTTAACATGATATAGAAATTGAAATAATTGATAATATATACAGTAATAAAAAAAACAACTTTATTTTATTGGATCCAATATATATATTAATAATTTAAAATATAAAAAACATACACTGTCGCCGAGAATTGAAACAAACTTTTGCTTACGATTTATTTTTCCTTTAACGTTAATTCTATGAAGACATGTTTTCTGCAAGGCTAAAAATTAAAACATGAACTAATTGCTATAACGTTACGCATGCATATTCGTAATGTTGTAGTTCGACCTTCACCTGGCAAATTCCATTTTTTGAATTTTCACACTTTTACACCGATTTTCTCCGGTTCAAATACTTAATTTTCATGCCTGTAAACTCCAAACTGACAGGTGTTTGGTAGGCAAAATTTATTAAATACACACACACACACACACACACACACACACACACACACAAACACATATATATATATATATATTTATATATATATATATGCATAAATACATATGAAAAGCGGTTTCTGTTTACTATAACCTATTTACGCAAATATTACGCAAGTATAAATCATAACTATAAATACACATAATAGTTAACTAAAGATGATCATCACATAAGGAAAACCGAAAAACCTAATAGGGAATTAATTAAAATGAATGTTTAAAAGAATATGAAAATTAGCTAGATCTTTTGCAGATGATTTCAATTCTTCGAACCATACTTAACATAAGTTTTTTTTTTCGTTTTAAATAAATAGAAAAAAGGTTCGCCTTTTTTCGTCTTGGTCTTCGAGACAAGATCTTTTGCCTGTTATCAAAGTGTAGTATCTGTTCCGGTAGATACTGCAAGCTATGACTAGCTATGACTAGCAAAGACCAGATGTGGGGGCAACCCCACATGCTTGACCTTTAACCAGCTCCCATTTCCCACCTCTCGGGAGCTGGTCCCCTTTTTCCCTTCCCCCTCCCTTCACTCCTCACATTAAAAATCGGCCTTGTGCCTAATTTGCTCGGTGGGGGAGCAAATAAATACCATCTGTTACTGCAGATACTGCTATCAAAGTTATGTGGGGGCAACCACACATATCAGACCATTGCTCTTGAGCAATCAGTTTTGGTTAATGTAGGGGAAACCCTTCATAACAATTGCCACTATCCAGTTCCCTCTCGGGGGAACTGGTCCCCCTCCCCTCACTCTTCACACTAAAAAACAGCCTTATGCCTAATTTGCTCAGTGAGGAAGCAAATAAATAACTAAATAAATAGAAAAAAAGTGTTTGTAATATGAATATCAATGCACTCAAAGATAATAGGAGCACACACATAGGGCAGTAGATAGAGACGTTGAATCTCTGCGGTTCCAGGTGAGCATTAATTGAAGATAGTGGTTCCATCCTACCAAAAAACTGGCTAGAGGCTTAGTTGACCAAAATGTGGCGAGAGAACAACAACTATGGAAGGCTGTAATTACCGAGGAGTTAAGAGACTCAGCATTTCTATCCCGTCGCGGATTAGAATTAGAAGGCCAGAAAAATAGTTGGCCGAGACGTTTTGAAACAATAACTAAAATATAGTCCGCAAATAAGTTTAATGATATTACAACAAAGATATATATATAGTTGAAGTTCTTAAAAACCTTAAAATTCCAAATATTTTGTGCTTTCCACAATTAGATAATTCTGTATAATTTACATCTTCTTCTCTCTTCTCCTTTTCTTTTTTTCTTCTTCTTCTCTCTTCTCTTCTTCTTCTATATAAATAAAACAGTAGAAGTATGTGTGTGTAAATATCTAACAGGTAAACTGATCACATAACACTGAAATTCTCAGGAAATTATATTCATGCACCGTGAATGGTTTATAGCGAATAATATATTTGCTTACATGCATGTATATCGCATACAGACATCGGCAAATTTACATGTAAAATGTTCATTAAACTTTAGCAGACCTTTTAGTTTTGTATGCGCATGCGCGTATATTCAGTTTTTGCTCAGGCTGGAACACTCGTTTTTTTTTTTTATCTATTTAAACTATTCTGTACTTTCACCAAACAATTTATTAAATAAGAAACTGACATGTATTATGTCTATTTTTGTTTTGTATTAGTTAACATTAACCATCCGTTTCGCAATCCAATTTCTTGATTAGTTTATGGTAAAGCAACCGCCGTCTAATCACTCACTGCACTTTGAAATATTTATTTATTTTAGTAGCATGAATTTTAAATAAGGTGCTTCTACAGTGCAGTATCCTTTTTAAAAAATACAAACAATTATAATGAAATCATATCATTTTCCGGAAGTGACGTCATGTGTTGATGATGGTGGGGCGGGGGGCAAGCACGATTATGTTGCTTTTAAAAGTACTCTGGACGCCGCCAGGGATTACCAAACCTTTTTTTATGTGAGCTTGGGGTGCGGTGAATTAGTTTCTGTTCATTCTCCCAAGCATTATCACCACTTTTTCTGTTTATGGAGAGAGGGGCAGTAGTTGATTTCGTTTAAATGCTGCATCAGAACAGATACTACACCATGATTTTAGCTAAAAGGCCAAGTAAGCGTAATATAGTTTTCTGCCAGGCATTACCATCTTCTTAAAAACAAAATGCAAAATAACCAACAAAGCATATATTTTAAGTGGTGGGGAGAGGAATATAGAGTAAGTCACGGAAATGGGTGAAGCATTTTATGATCTCAAAAATACTTTATTTCATATATATTTTTAAAAGAAGTTAGGATATAGTCAGGCCCGGAAACGGCTGAAGCAGTTTACGATCTCAAAATTACTTTATTTCACATATATTTTTTACAGTGAGGAAAGGGGGATATGGTGTCAGTCCGGGAAATTTGCTGAAACAGTTTATGATCTCAAAATTACTTTATTTCATATATATTTATAAGAGACAGGGTGGGGTATGAAGTCAGTCCCCAAATGGCTAAGACAGTTTATGATCTCAAATTCCTTTTTATTTCATATCTATTTTTAAGAGGGAGGATTAATATGGAGTCAGTCCCGGAAATGGCTGAAACAGTTTAAGATCTCAATGTTTCTTTATTTTTTATCTATTTTTTATTTATTTATTATTTATTTTAAGACAGGGGGAAGGGAAAACTGACATACGGAATACGGACTATGTTGAAACAATAACATTATTTAGAAAGTCATTCTTAATATGGGAGGTATCTTTTCAGCTATTCTATACTTTCACTTAACAATTTAATAAATAAAAACTGACATATGAAATACGGACCATGCTGAAATAATAACGTCATAATTTAGAAAGCCATTCTTAATATAAGGAGAGGGGGTATTTTTGTAAACTATTATGCACTTTCATCTAACAATCTATTAAATAAGAAACTGACATGCAGAATACGGACTGTGCTGAAATAATATTTACATATTTATTTGAAAAATCTGCTGAGTTGTATTCTAGAAATTATATAATTTCGCTTAAAATTAAGATGTGGTGATGTTTTTGGTGAAAAAAGAAACACATTAATGCCGAATTTTTAGTAGAAGCAAGCGGTACCTAATCACTACCCAAGAAAATGTATTCATGTATTTAGTTGGAAATTCTGATGACTAATTTTCTAACAATGAATTGATTTTTCTTAAAATTATGATGGCCTTGGTGGGAAGAGAAGTTCGTTCATATATTTTGTATAATACCTGTCGAGAGTATGTTAAATTGTTTTAGATATATATTTACATTACCCGTCAGAGGGTTATAAAATTATTTAATATATGTGTTGTACATTATCCGTCCTAGGAATTGTAAAATTATTTCATATTCGTGGTGTTATTTACATATCCTAGTGAGGTTAAAATTATTTCATACATAACTTGTGTAATTCACATCCTAGGTTAAGTAAAATATTCTTTTGCTCGAGATAGCAAATGATATATATATATATATATATATATCATAGACATAAAAAAATCCTCTCTCCTAAGAATAACAGATACGTTCAAACTTCATTTTTCTTATTGTTTTATTATCCGGTGCTGAACAACGCCAGGTGGGTCTACTAGTATTAAATAATTTATTTATATTAATAGCTAGATAGTCGAGTCTTTTCTCGCTCTGACATTGAAATTAAAAGTCTATATTTTTCTATTTAAAATTATAAAAACAAACTTCTTAGTATAATCAGTCGTGGATATGTGATGAAATGCATTAAACTTACCTACTTTGCATACTTATTTTAAAAAGTAAACGTTAATTCATTAATTATTATTTTATGTTTTATGCTTTCTTCTAAAGTGATCGGTTTCATTTCACTATTACGTGTTATATCGATGCATAGTTTTTACATTCTACATAATTGCATAGAATTTAAAATTAAAATGTTTTAGCACACAAACCCCCCATATATATATATATATATATATATATATATATATATATAACTGTAGAAATATCATCTACAAATAAGAAATACGAGCGTGTGATACTTACTCAATTCCAAGGGAATCGAAAAAATAAAGCAAACAAGAAACCAAAGAAAATGAGGGGAAAGAAGTAAATCCAAACTGCTTGCCTCCTTACAATAGTGATTATGAAAATATTCTTATATATATATAACAAATGTATTTTAGTGTCTGAAGAGCAGCTATTTTTGGAATGTTTTTAAATAATATAATGTTTAAATTTGTCCAAATGGTTTCGAAACAGTAAGGGAATACACTATATCATGGTCTTATTTTATATCTTGTTGTCTTGATGTTTGCAAAAATATTACGCGCATGCTTAATTATAAAAACAGATACTCATGAAGCTTAATTAATTGAGTTAATAAGTATTGACGTTGATTTTATTTGTATATGAACTTTACCGAATGTTCATGTCTAAAAAAGTTTTGATAAAATATATTAAGGTATATATATATATATATATATATATATATATATATATATATATATATATATATATATATATATATTAATATTAATATGACCTTGAGTGTGTGTGTGTGTGTGAATCCTCTCTACCAAACTTCTCTCTGAATATTTGGTGCACAGTTTTGAAATTTAATATATAGGCTATTTAGACCTATAATACACTTTTACTTTGATTTTTACCGACAAAGATTGCACCTAAGGCGTCAAAATTGAAGACAAATCAGTTTATCCTGGCAGGAGTAGGCAATAAAACCTGTCAGCATGTACACATTTACATAAATAGATTAAAATCCTTATTTTTTTAACTGTTTGTATGCTTATGGGCGTTGCTTAGAGGTTCAGAAATTAGGTTGTAACGTTGAAGGTTTTGGTTTCAATTCTAGCTTATGGTACCCAGGTGTTGTTTTATAGAGTTTCTCAAATCAAATCAATAACACATTTTTAAGGGTTAGTAAATATAATTTTACTGGTTTAATTGAGAAGAAATATATTACAAAATTAATGATGTTTTCTAATGCTTTTCACTTCTTACAAACATACACCATTTACAAAATACACAAAAAAGCCTAAAGTATACACAGGTATAGTTTTGTAAGATAACACGGATGCGTGTATTTAATATGCATGCGAAGTGACGTCACTTGTAAGGAAATAAGGACTATAAAAATTAAAGAGAACAATCACCAGCGAGACAACGTAACGGACGAGATCTCGTATGAGACGTAGAGAACGTTCTAAATCAGGTGGGTGACGTCACGGCGGTGCAAACGAGGATGGTGTTACTACAAATAACAAGCGCGTTAGAGTTAGTTCCTATTCTTTTTCTTTGCCTTCTTTGCGACTGTAGTGTTGGTACACGGACATGGGTACAGCTCAGTAATTCATATATAAAAAACTTAAAATATATATAAAAACAGGTTTTCATCACAAAAGGTCTGTAAATGTCTTTAAAATTTGACAGAACTGCCTGCCTGTAGAACACTGTTCCGCTAGTTTACTTCCCCGTTGAATAGAACATGGTAGCCTTCAAATCCAATTTAAAATGTTTTTTTTTTATGAGATGACGCCATAAATAATCAAATTGTACCACATTTACACCATTAATTATTACTACATTATCATCGTACATTCATTAACTCTTATCCTCGAGTGGCCTTCTGGCCTTGATAAATGGTGACTCCCAATCAAAAAAATATATCCTGAATTCATAGATTATGTATTTTTCTCGCGCATAAGAATGGGTCCATTGTGGATCCCATTGATAATTTTGAACACTCAGTCCACAAATAGTTAATGGAAGTCGTGGTTTTTCCCGCCTGCATTTAGTAAATTCTTCGTGCTATTTTAAGAAAAATAGATTTTTTAATGGTCGTTTTATTCTCCCTGCCGCATCCCGGAGACACGCGTTTCAAGTTGTAAGAGCAATAGCTTTCGACTTAATCCCTGAAAAATGCCCGTTAAATCGGCCGATAAAAAGTTGGGTGTGTCGTTTACCCCCAGAATTCCTGATCCTCAACCTCATAAATTTGCGATAAATCTCACTCGCTACCTCCGGTAGGTATTGAAAAAAAAAAAAAAAAAAAAAAAAGTAGAATTGATTACTTTAGAATATCGTCTGGTCTGACTGATAACTGTTACTGGAATCACCAGTTCTGACGTAATCAGTGTTATCCTTTCTTTAGTAACTAGCCTGGGTTCCCGGCGTTGCCCGGGTTTTTGGAAGTGTTTGTTAAGCAAATAAAAAAGTAGTAGTAGGCAGGAAGGCTCGAACTCGTATCGCGAAGGAGGAAAATAAAGTGAAAAAGAAACGTGATGTCTTTGCTGTTGCGTCCATCCCCAAACCGGAAGTGATGAAGATTTAAATGACGGCTAGTCAATCGAAAATAGGAGATTACTTTTGAAACTACCGCGAAAAAAAAGCGACCCCTGCATGTAGAAAAATGTCCAGGTGAAGGAATTAATGTTTTAAACCAATTTTTCGCTATTTGTCGTCCGAAGGATCTATCTTTAAAATGATACTGATCTCATGAAAATCCGTCGGCTCTGTCGAAAGTTTTATACATACATATATACATACATACATACATACATTGAAACAGACAGGTGAGATTTATGGTATAGAAAATGACGCTCTTATCGCCCTTCTTTCTTTCTTTCTTTTCTTATTTTCATTGTCAATCTATTTGTTTTCGTCACTTTTTTTCAAATTTAAATACTTCTTAAAAATGTTATTTATTAGTAAAATTACGTACGCAAAGAAGTTATATTTTCGGTCAATATAAACAAAAAAAAAACAATTTTAATCTGCAAAATAACAAACTAAACCAAAACCGATGAATAAATATTTGAAAATATAAATAACTTGAAGTATAGAAACGGTTTACCAAAATGACCGGTTTCGGCATCAACTAGCCGGAAAAGAGTTAGTATGGCTTAAAAGAAAGTAATTGAATCAAACCAAACGATTACAACAAATAAGTTTGTTCTTCTTATGTCACTGTCTTTGTTTGAATCCGTACAGCAAAATGTTCACATCTCTTGACCAACCGTCACCAAACTTGGGTAAATTATACGCCATAGTTGAATTCAGAAGTAATTTAATTTGGGGATAATTGTGTCACCTCGACACTTGTTCCCTCAGAACGAAAATAAACAATCTCACCGATTTCTAAAATGCCCCATTTCCTGTGTATGGCGTTGTAATGCAAGTCCGGTGCCATTCTAGGAGGTCCAACTTCCAAGCTTTGCGTTCTCTCTTTGAGAAGGGCTCAGTTTATTGCTAATCGCCTACCGGAGAATTCCGACGGGGTTGCCTAGGCATTTCTTGTTGGTCAGAATGCTCCTTCTGGGGCGGTGAATTTTCAATTCCAATTTTCCGACCGTTGTGTTACATTTGTGACTACGGTAGAGAAATAAATACCATCTGTGTCAAAGGCTGACAGCAAGGTCACAAGAAAAGGTCAATGTCGAGCTGTTGTGTCACTTATAGAGACTCGCTACTTGACCTCATCCTTGAAATGTTTTACTAAGATCGACATTTTGACGGAATTTTAACTTCCGATATATCTAAAATGCGATGTATAAATCCGATGTTGTGTGATAGCACTAACCACCCTTGTAAAATTTCAAACTAATTAAATAGTTTTTTTTTTTTTATGAGCAACATTTGCATAATATCATTTCGGAATATTCGTACAAAAGAGAACTTTTTTTCTGAATTTTTTAGATGAGAGTTGATTATTCGTGTGATTTGAATTCTTCGGACTACTGTTCTCATCTTAAATGTTATTTTCCTAATAATTCGGTCGAAAGAGTGTAACTTTACAACAGAATTTACCAAGTATTTATCCACTACGCAAGGACATCTTCTGGAGGTTAAAGGTTCAATCTTCAATGAGGGTAACATTCACAAATAAAATTACGAATGACTTAGGACTTTTACCAAGTCACGATTGACGAAACGGAAGCTTCGTTGTAAAAATAAAGAGTTCCGTTCGAAATTTCGTGCAGATTCCTAATTCAACAAGATACACCTGAAGAAGGGCAAAGGTATATCGATTGAAACGTTATGTAAACAATACTCAAAATAAAAACAGTAGTCGGAAGAATCTATTAGAGAGGAGTAAGTTCTAGATAAGACTTTGGCCTATCCTTACGTTGTCAAGAAGAGATATGCAGTCACACAACTGACTTACATTCTTGTTTTTAACGTTTAATTTATCAAATACTTCATCGTTATACTATTTAGTGTAACTGGGCGAAACTACTACTATCGGTAGCCTCAACTTACTATTATGTTTTATAAATGTAGTATTTACTGAAATTGTGTTTTTATTAAAGATTCGCTGCTTATCAGGACAAAAAGTTAATAAAGGATAAGAGTTATCGCGATAGTAGATTATCAGTGAGGGGGCATTGCTAAATATTTCATAGCAAACAAGTTTGTGAAGCAGCTCTTTTTGACAAATCCTAATGCTCCTAAAGCAAAACCACTAACGAATTATTCATTGATTCTGTTTTGTAGTAGTCAGTCCGTCGGGAATTGATATTGCATGACAAAATAAATAGTGCTTGTCACTAAGTAGATATTTTTTTTACATCGGGGTCACCACTTATCAAGGCCCGAAGGCCACTCGTGGATAAGGGTTATTGCGTGTACAGTAATCAATGAGATAGTATTGTAGTAATCATTAGTATTGGGGGTTTTGATAGAGTGTCTTACTTAAGGGGACAGTTTGTCAGGAGTTTGTTTATGTTGGACTTGAAGACGTCAAAGTTGTAGTCAGGTGGGAAACAGGCAAGCGGCAGAGAGTTCCACTGACGTGCAGTTCTAAGAAAGAAGCTTTGCTTATGGAATCTACGTTTGGATTTAGGCACAGATAAAGAGTGGGGAAGATTACAGACAGTAGTTTCAGCCAGACGGGTGTTTCTCGTGAAAGATTGGCGAGGGGGGGACGAGGGATTGGAGCTCAGACGAGCACCTGCCACGGAAATAACGATAAAATAAAAACAGGCTCGCAACGTCTCTTCTGTGGGAGAGATGTTGCAGGATAGAGAAAAGGGCATCCCCCACTAAACCACGAAGTCTATTTTGTACTCTGTCAAGGCAGGACAGGCTGTTTTAGCAACTCCTAGATTGCTATTATTGAGGTGGACAACGTCTTCTGGATTCATTTGTAATTCAAACAACTTAGTCATGACACTTCACACCTCTACGTAAACATCTTTGGAGAAATTGTAATAAGTAATATATTGTATCTGGAATAGGGCTGAAATATTATTCCTAAACACTATGTCGTTTTTATTTTGTTGTATAGTCTGTTTTCTGAATAAATTATACCTCTGTGCTAAAAGTGAGTCTTTAGCTGCCCCCCACTACCAGGGAGATTTAAACACAAGAATCGTTTTCTTTTTTAATGTGGGGGGAGGTAAAAATGTTCTTTTAATTGGAACAAAACTAGAAATTATTTCCGTCTGAAAGGATTTTTCATTCACTTACTACATACAGAAGAGATACTTTTTTTGTACTTGGGGTTACCACTTATCAAGGCCCAAAAGTCACTAGAGCATAAGGGTTAATAAATGTAGGATAGTAATGAAGTAATTGTTAATGATTTAAATTGGGTGGAATTTGATTATTTCTGAGGACGACAAAACAGGAATTTGTTTACATTAGATTTGAAAGCTACAATGTTGTCTTCAGCCAGGAAGCATGCCGATGTTCTGGGGAAAAAGCTTTCTTCTTTGAATTGTTAATAAGCACAGAATATAAGCCGCATTACAACAAACTAAACACAAATGAATAAAAAGGGTGATCATTCTTTGTCTATCTTATTTTTTTTATTTAGATCGACGTTTCGGAGATGAAACTAACAAGGAATAAAAAAACAAAGGCGTTCCATATGAATTTTTCGTATCTTTATTCTGCTAATCGATGCGTAAGACCAAACTTATATCTGTATTGCTAGCTTTCAAAAACTTCTACTCATTATTAAGATCATTCGAACTATTTTTGCCGTCTTAAGTGTTACCTTCATGACGTTTCGGGCGATATAAGCTTCGACAGGTGTATCTTGTTGAACTCTGGAATCTTTTGTTCGAACTGAGGAATCTGCGCGAAATTTCAAACGCGACCCTTTATTTAATTCACGCGGGTAGCATGCTCTCGTTCCATCAGTCACGACTGGATAGAAAGAAGGCCAACGAAATTACCTTACAACTAGATTTTATCAAGTATTTAATCCACTATGCCACGGATCCGCAATTCTAATCCACTTCATTGTTCCTATCATGATTTTATCAACTTTTACTTCAGCAGTTACCAAAATACCGCATTTACTTTATGAACTACGCGATTTAAAATATTACAAATATTTTGAATTTTTTAATACACAGCCATAAGGTTGTAAAAAATTATAAGTTTAGAAAAGGCATTATTTTGAGAAATGAAACCACAAAGGAATAGGAGGTAAAGAATAAAGACTACTAAAATGAACACATTTTTAAAGAATTTTAAAAGCCATGATAATTTGATTTTATTTTTTACAAACAGTACATTTATATATTCCATAAATTGCACAAACGTTTTCGATTCAACGTCTATTTATCTTCGGATGAGAGGAAAACGAATGCTGGGCTGAGTATAATGAAATAAGAATTTGAGTAACATGGCATAAGGATGGTGTTTATGAGAAAAAAATTTAAAATGTTGTTACGGTTTTTATAGGCGATATTGTTGATTCTAGGTGTTTAGATTTTTATGTAGATGGTTTCAATTATTTTTAACTTTTTAAATTTGTTCCATGGGGTATGTTTTTGTTACTAACTACGATTAGACTTAAATCGGACAGGGCAGTTTTTTTTTTCTTAGATGTGAGTAAATTGAACTAGAATTTACATTATGCATGCTGAGACGGTAGAATAGGGTAGTGGTTGTGTAACCATCGTAACTATCGTTTTTTTTTCTTTTTTTTTACACAGTGATCACCACTTATCAAGGCCCGGAAGCCACTCAGGGATAAGGGTTATTGCAAGTACATTACGTTACTGTGGAGATTTGATGGAGTGTTTACTTAAGGGGGCGATTCATTAGGAATTTGTTAACATTAGACTTGAAGACATCCAAGTTGTAGTCCGGAGGGAAGCAGGCAGACGGAACAGAGTTTCAATGCAATGAGAGATGAATTATCGAAAAGAACATTTTATCTAAAATATAAGTCTGAAAATATTAGTAATAGTAAATTATATTTTATAAATTGAATCTACTAGCAATTTGTGGGTTAAAACGATTCTATAAATAAATAGATAGATAGGTAGATAGACAGACAGATAGATAGATAGATAGATAGATAGATAGATAGATAGATAGATAGAAAGATAGCAATGTCCTCGCAAAAATATATTGATTTTAAGTAGTTAGTAAAATTACTTCGTGGTTTTCGGAGTAGAATTAAAGTGTTGTGTCTGCTCTGTTTTCAACTTTTGTCTCATACACCATGCTTTGATTTCCTGATCGTAATATTCTCGACATTATAAACACACCTTGTGTTCATTTGTCCTCGTGGGGAGGCATATAAATACTGACTTCTATCAGGCTAAGTGCCCAAAGCTTCTGTAGAAGGAGACATGGTGTTTTCTTTTTTAAAATTAAAAAAAAAAAAATAAGAAAATAGAATGCACAAATTCTCAGCACTGAGATATGTCAGTCGTTGTGAGAAATGCCTCCGCCTCTCAGTGTCGGACGAATAGGGGCATTAAATGGTGGGCGAGGTGGGGAATAATTTTGAACGTATCGAGATCGGGAGAGGGGACTGGATGACGTTATCTGCTGCTCGTGTTGAGTGATTGACTTGTGACCTGGTATGGCCTGATTAGGCGCCAATTTACGAGACGAAACGAAAGACAAAAAATGAGAAGACGTAGGATATTTTTCCTCACTTTTTCTTTTTGCATTTATTTCTTGTTTTCCTTATTATCTTGATGAGTGGATTTTTTAAGTGGAGTAGGATAAAAAAGATCGCCATACGTTCAGCGCCACCTACCGAACTTTTTTTTCACAAAACTCCGTCTTTATCGACTCTCTTTTATATATGTTTAATTTTCTCTTCGAATTTTCCACTTTATTTTATATTCTTTTTAATATTAAGTAATCACTTATCAAGGCCAACAACCATTCGAGAAGAAGAGTTCATTATGTGCGAATGATTATAAGCTGAGTAATGCAAAAAAACTATGGGAGTTTAATTGTATTAACTGATGACAATAAAGATTTAGTATTATCCCTGGACTAGCTATATTGGCTTCCTTCGAAGGGGGAAGTTTGCAGGGAATATCAAATACACATAAGGTTCTCCATCGCATGTCATGATCCTAAATAGTAAATCCTTACTTCCAAGTGGAAACATACCTAGTTTCGGAGTAAACATATGATAAAGAATAATAAGAAAACTTTCAATGAAAACAATTTAAAAAGAATATAAAATAAAGTGGAAAAGGATAAATATATTTTAATGTAGACGAATTATAAATCCATTCTAGTATAGACGAATTATAATATGTTTTAATGCGGACGATTTATAACTATATGTTAACATAGACGAATGATAAATATATTTTAATGTAAGCGTATCATAAACATATCCTAATGTAGACTAATTATATTTATATATGTTAATGTAGATGAATTATAAATATTTTTTAATGTAGACGAATGATAAAAATACTTTTATGTAGACAAATGAAGAATATATTTTAATGTAGGCGAACGATACATATATTTTAATATTAACAAATTGTAAATATATTTTGATGTAGACGAATTATAAATATGTTTGTGCGTAGACGAATTATAAATACGTTTAAATGTAGACGAATTATACTCATGTTTCAATGTAGACAAGTGTTAAACATGATTTAATGTACATGAACAATGATATGTTTTAATGCAACTGAATTTTTAATATGTTTTAAGTAGAGGAATTATAAATGTTTTTATGTAGATAAATTATAAATTCGTTTTATGTAGATGGAATATAAATGTTTTAATGTACACAAATATAAATATGTAGATGAATTGTTGATATGTTTTAATGTATTTGAATTATAAATATGTTTTATGTAGATTAATTATAAATATGTGTTAATTTAAATGAATTATAAATATATTTTAATGCATTATTAGATAAAATATAAATATGTTTTAATATAGAAAGATTTTAAATATATTTTAATGTAAATGAATTATAAATATGTTTAAATGTTAATGTACATGGTTATACATACTTTAATGTAGATGAAATAAAAATGTTTTACTGTAGACAAATTATATAGCTTTTAATTTAGATGAAGTATAAATATGTTTTAATGTAGATGAATTATAAATATGTTTAATATATATGAATTATAAATGTGTACATAAAGTATAAATGGTTTAATTTAGACGAACTTTAAATATAATTTAATGTAGACAGTTTATGAATATGTTATAATGTAGATGAACTAAAAATATTTTTAATGTAGATGAAATGTTAATATGTTTAAATGTAGATGTATTATAAAATATGTTAATGGAAACGAATTATAAATATATATATACTAAATAATTTTCATATTCCATTGGAAAACGAACGTTAATTACTTATTCATTTTCTTATGGTTTCTTATTAGATCATTGGTTTCATTTCATTATTAAGTATAGTACGAACATTTTGCATAATCGCGTAGAATTTAGGGTGAAAACGTGTTAGCACACGAAAATGGTTATATATATTGTTAGTGTGTCTACAAAAAGTCTCTACCAAACTCCTCTCTGAATATTTGGTCTACACCGTTTAAATTTGATATATAGAGTAGCAACCCTTTTCATTTGGTTATTGATGTGTGAAAATAGCTGGTTAGTGGAGACTTGGAGACAAAAACAGCTAAACTTGGTAAAGGGAAATTGACTAACATCAGTGTAGGCGCACATATACATTTTTAGCCTGAAGTCACTTAAATTCTAGCCTTTAAGGCTGAAACTCTTACCAACGCTAAATTTTGGAGCGCTGAATATTTTGATTCGATTGCAGCTTCTGACACCAGAGTCATTTTTTTTTAGTTTTAACGTTTGAAACCATTACTAATATATATATATATATATATATATATATATATATATATATATATATATATATATATATATATATATATATATATATATGGTACAATATGATTATTGATAGAGAATTTGCTGTCTAATAACAAATAAGAAATATGCTGGAATTGAAATATCATACTTACGACTTAGCAACGCTGGGGGGGTTACTAATCTCTCATCTCTCTCTCTCTCTCTCTCTCTCTCTCTCTCTCTGTGTGTGTGTGTGGGTGTATATATATATATATATATATATATATATATATATATATATATATATAAAGGGGCTCCTTCAGTCTTTGACAGATTATTGACACGCACGAAGGGATGCCAGCGCCTGATATTTTTGTGACAAGAGGTGCGCAGTCTCCAAACACACCTCTGCTTAGTTGACATTGTTTTTAATACCAGTGGCCAGGGAAGTGTGTACAGGACAACTGGAAACATATACAGCGCCTGGATTTTCCAAATGGTCGCTCATACGGTACTAACCAGGCTCGACGTTGTTTAACTTCGGTGATCGGACGAGAACCGGTGTGTCAACGTGATTATGCCGCACACACACGCACACAGACGTTCAGCTTTATAATATATATATATATATATATATATATATATATATATATATATATAGAGAGAGAGAGAGAGAGAGAGAGAGAGAGAGAGAGAGAGAAATAAACGTGTTCACAACGGATTGAAAAACTTGTTGGGAATAGTTGTAAGCGTCTCTGAGGAGTGACTGGATGGAAGATTTACAATTCTATGGACGAGAGGTAATTGTCCATCCTTTCACGAAACAGCTGTAAGAGCTTAACGCCAAAATAAGTGAATTTCTATTCATGTAGGTTGTGATTTTATTCAATTTACGTATATATATATATATATATATATATATATATATATATATATATATATATAAAAATAAAAGTTACAATAAGTTTACTTACTAAGGTAATCGAAATGGTAAACTTAAAATATGTTATAAATATTAAAGAGTTAATATTTACAAGTAAAATAAACTCATCCAGATATAAAAAGCTCAATAAAACCTAAAAGGAAATAGAGCTTATAATATATATATATATATATATATATATATATATATATATATATATATATATATATAAACAAATATTATTGAATAGCACGGAATTATTCTGTTTTACAATTTTCCTTATCTTCTCCAATCTCAGAATAGTCCTTTTTGTGTTCTTCTCGCAATTGTATATGTTGGATTCATAATCGCGAGCGCTTTCGACAGAAGTAATTCTATCATCCTCAGGCATATTGTAGAAATAAATGTAGAGATTGTTTTTTTAATTTACTTATATATACATTTTTTCCTAGTCACGTGGCGATTTTTTACAAGTTAGATGGGCGGACTTTTACATATATTAAACACATTTATATATACAAACACATGTATACATTTTCAAACATTTATCCCAAACATTTCAAAACGTTCCGACTGCACTCATAATTAATATTATTTATTTGAGGCTTCTTTGTTTTAATGTACAATGCGTCGAGTATTCTTAGCCTATTTACATTTCTCTCACTCTACAATACTCTTGTATTTTCTACCATAATCCTTCGAAATTCCGAATGTTGGCAGCCATTTCCCTTCAAATGTTGTGATATGGAGCTAGAGTCAGAGAGGTGGAGAGTCAAAAAGTTTAAATATTCTATTTCCCCTGCGTTATTGACAAGAATTAGTACATCGTCTACATATCGAACGTAAATAGAACTCTACAATACTACACCGTTCAATTCTGTAAAACTGAAACGAAAAGGCCGTCATTTTCTTTTTATTCATATTTATATCGATTCTTTGCTTTAAAAAACTAAACTAATTACGTGTTTACATTTTAATATCCCATTTTGCTGTTTTGGATTATTTTACTAAAGTAAGTAAAGCTTCATTATTTTTCAAAACTGTTTTTGTTTCTTTGTTTTTCGATATTTCGTCGATATTTTTTAGTAAAAGTGTTTAGCAGAAAACCAACAAACGACTACCCGGAAAAATAAATATCCAAGAAATAACTGTTACCATAGTCAATAAAAGTTCAGTTCATGTTTTTTTGTTTTGAAATAGTTTTTAATGCTCTTTACTTGAAATAATTTCAGCGAACAGAAATTAAAACGAAATTTGAGGCGATAACTACTTTAATGAAATTTTATATAAACTACACATGCCATAATAGAATATTCCTCAAGCACAAAATAACGGAAAACATTAAAATATGTTTATAAATATTCCTTACGTTGACGGAACTCTCTTAAATTGTTAGGACAGAATGCTCAAGTGTCCCTCCTTCAAATTGAAAACGGGGCTCTCCATTTCAAAGTCGCTGCCATTTTTTTTTAACCGGTTCGTGAATTAATTTTTTTTTTTTTTACAGACTACTTAAAAATACAAACCATTGAACTTTTCTATCATAAAACTAACTTTTATTGACTATGGTAACAATTATTTCTTGTATATTCATATTATTATATATTTTGTCACTCTTGGCTACGAAGGGAAACAAAGTTGATATAAAAAAATATATTTTCGCGAAAATTATCTTTATTTTCATCATATTTTACTTAGGGTAAACTTTTTGAGTATCAAAACCTATCTCTTTACAACGCCCTCCTTTTTATAACCTATCACACTTTCATCAATCACAACCCATTTTCTGTAGGTTGTTTTTGAACCCAGTCAACGACGAGTACTTATGCTAGCATAATATAAAGCTGAAAGTCTGTGTGTATGCCTGGTCACGAATAGGCTCCTATATGGTTGACTATTATAGAAAACTGATCACGTATAATCACAGAAGATGTATCGACACACAGGAATGAGTATATTTGATCTGGCATAATGATGATTCATTACAATTGTGGGGTCTGCATACGCGCCTGGTCCCCAAAGTATGGAAATAAATTTGAAAATTAATAAAAAAACGTTTACTAGTGTTTTTTTTTTATATAGATGTACATAAGAATACTTTGATTACTATGTTTTAACTTAAATAAGGAGAGTATGATAAAATTGTGGGGTCTGCGTTCGCGCCTGGTCTTCATAGAATGGAAATAGGCACAAACTTTAATAAAGACTTTTCATATCTATCTGCGTAAGTATACTTTGATAGTTATGTTTCAGTTTGAAGAAATATGGTATGATAAAATTATGGGGTGTTCGTTCGCGCCTGACCTGCATCGAATGGAAATATGTCACAAAGTTTAAGAAGGTTTTTTAATATAGATCCACAGAATATTGTGATAAGTGTTTCAGTGTGAACAGGTATGGTATAATGAATTATGGGGTTTATCTATTTTATTTTTACTTTCATCATATTTTGCTTTTGTTTTTATATCCCCAGCAAGTTCGTAGACACCATGTACGAAGTCCGTCCAACACGGACTACGCAAGACATTTCAGAACGTTACTGCTTTTTTGAAATGCAATGTCATTTATATTAGGTTGAAGAGTTCTAATGTACGACGCTTCAAGAATCTTTAATTTTTTTACATTATATATATATATATATATATATATATATATATATATATATAAATAAGAGAGAGAAAATAAATATATTAAGTTATAAAAATATATATAACAATTAAGCTACGTAGAATTTTCCGCGTATATATATGTGTGCGTGTTTATGTTTGTGGGGTGCATGAGGTTAACTGGAAAGAACCCCAGCAGTATGCACAAATTCAAAAATAAGAGACTACCATTTATTTTTATCTGCACCACAAAAGATTAAAACAACATTGCTACCGTCGGTTTCAATTAGTTTTCTTTACCAGACTCTCTTCAGCCGCTGACATCTATTCTGTAGCATTTTTGGCTTAAGAAACAAATCCAGTCTGCCATTTTTCCGGTGCAGTTTGAGCTGTGCGCCAAAGGATTACAGTCTATAAAAGGTTACCAACGTGTATTGTGCTCAATGGAAAATACAGGTGGGAGGGGTGTCTTAATAAATACCATGTTGTATGTTGTAACAACTGAAGTGCACTTTTGTTTGTTTCTAATATCTGTATTAGAATGAATAATTAAGATTGTCGAAGTCTAGAATAGTTTTATAAACCAAAAATAGAAAATATGAAGTTTTTATGAAAACATATACAACACTTTGCTCTCAGCCAAAAAGACAACAATTACATTTTCTTTCGATGCATTGGGTGTTTTTGTAGATGCAGCGGACTTAAGATTAAAATAAACAAAAGAAAAATATTTTTTAGACAAATATGTGATTTGTTTCAAAGATTGTTTTTGTTTTTGTGTATATAATGTAAATGCAATTTTGTGAATATTTATCGCGTGTATATTTTGTTATCTAGTGATCTATTTTTTTACAAACTTTTCGCATTAAACTAACCTGTATTTAGGCAATACCCGTCGGATATTGTCTCCCTAGTGATCTATTGTGTCTGGTTTATCAGCATAAACTTGAAACTTTACATATCTTCAAGGAAAATAATCTAATGGAGTTAAATCGTCCGAAAGAGGTGGCCAGTTGACAGGACAATTTTCTGAAAGCATTCGTTCATCCGATGTTTCTCTTAATAAATTGATCGTATCGTTTACAATTTGCAAACGCTGCTTTGGTCTCAGTCATTTTATAATGAATTGCCAAATCAAGCGGGACTCAAAATAACCGGTACTTGCCAAATATTCAATTAATGAAAATAGAGTTGTTAATTTAAAGTTCGCTGCCTCTAAAATGAACGCCCTGTAGAAGGGCAACGCACCATATCACAGAAGTGCAAAGATATTTTGCTTCGACACAAAAGTACCAACACGTGCACGAATAACAATCCATTTCCTTTTTTAAATGTGTCATATAAAATTGTGGAGAACGAAGACAAAAAAAAAAACTTTGTCAAACTTTATTTTTCAAGGTCAGAGTTTAACGTGCGGACATCACCCGATGAAATGAATTTCAAATATTTTAGCGATGACGCAATATTCGTCACTTAAAATTCTTTCGTTATATCCCCTCACTCGTGCCAAAAATATACGTACACATACGCAATGCACACGTAATACATACGCACCTGTATTTGCTATCATTTTGTCTCGATTAGCAAACACCCACGTGCAGATGCATACAAATATAAACAAACGCATATATGTTACTCTCTTTTCCCGCCATTTGCTTACACGTTTATACACGTACACACACGCACGCGCGTACATGCATGCACATCCATAGATATAAATAATCTTCTTCTTGACTATAGTGACACACACGCATGTACACGTACACACCCGCTTATATATGTTATTTTAAAATTTACATTTGCAGAACATGTCATAATATTATTCATAGAAGAGACTGAGACTAGCAACACCACGTCTACGTGAGAGATGTTGTAGAGAAGAGGAAAGGGTGAGGTCAATTAAATACATTTAATAAACATTTCTAATACATTTCTACACCTTATATATTAGCTTAATATACATTTCTAATACATTTCTACACCTTAATATACATTTGTAATACATTTCTACATCTTAATATACATTTCTAACACATTTCTACACCTTATATATTAGCTTAATAAACATTTCTAATACATTTCTACACCTTAATATACATTGCTAATACATTTCTACATCTTAATATACATTTCTAATACATTTCTACATCTTAATATACATTTCTAACACATTTCTACACCTTATATATTAGCTTAATAAACATTTCTAATACATTTCTACACCTTAATATACATTTCTAATAAACTTCTACGCCTTAATATACATTTCTAACACATTTCTACACCTTATATATTAGCTTAATAAACATTTCTAATACATTTCTACACCTTAATATACATTTCTAATACATTTCTACGCCTTAATATACATTTCTAACACATTTCTACACCTTATATATTAGCTTAATAAACATTTCTAATACATTTCTACACCTTAATATACATTTCTAATAAACTTCTACGCCTTAATATACATTTCTAACACATTTCTACACCTTATATATTAGCTTAATAAACATTTCTAATACATTTCTACACCTTAATATACATTTCTAATAAACTTCTACGCCTTAATATACATTTCTAACACATTTCTACACCTTATATATTAGCTTAATAAACATTTCTAATACATTTCTACACCTTAATATACATTTCTAATAAACTTCTACGCCTTAATATACATTTCTAACACATTTCTACACCTTATATATTAGCTTAATAAACATTTCTAATACATTTCTACACCTTAATATACATTTCTAATAAACTTCTACGCCTTAATATACATTTCTAACACATTTCTACACCTTATATATTAGCTTAATAAACATTTCTAATACATTTCTACACCTTAATATACATTTCTAATACATTTCTACGCCTTAATATACATTTCTAACACATTTCTACACCTTATATATTAGCTTAATAAACATTTCTAATACATTTCTACACCTTAATATACATTTCTAATACATTTCTACGCCTTAATATACATTTCTAACACATTTCTACACCTTATATATTAGCTTAATAAACATTTCTAATACATTTCTACACCTTAATATACATTTCTAATAAACTTCTACGCCTTAATATACATTTCTAACACATTTCTACACCTTATATATTAGCTTAATAAACATTTCTAATACATTTCTACACCTTAATATACATTTCTAATAAACTTCTACGCCTTAATATACATTTCTAACACATTTCTACACCTTATATATTAGCTTAATAAACATTTCTAATACATTTCCACACCTTAATATACATTTCTAATAAACTTCTACGCCTTAATATACATTTCTAACACATTTCTACACCTTATATATTAGCTTAATAAACATTTCTAATACATTTCTACACCTTAATATACATTTCTAATAAACTTCTACGCCTTAATATACATTTCTAACACATTTCTACACCTTATATATTAGCTTAATAAACATTTCTAATACATTTCTACACCTTAATATACATTTCTAATAAACTTCTACGCCTTAATATACATTTCTAACACATTTCTACACCTTATATATTAGCTTAATAAACATTTCTAATACATTTCTACACCTTAATATACATTTCTAATAAACTTCTACGCCTTAATATACATTTCTAACACATTTCTACACCTTATATATTAGCTTAATAAACATTTCTAATACATTTCTACACCTTAATATACATTTCTAATAAACTTCTACGCCTTAATATACATTTCTAACACATTTCTACACCTTATATATTAGCTTAATAAACATTTCTAATACATTTCTACACCTTAATATATATTTCTAATACATTTCTACGCCTTAATATACATTTCTAACACATTTCTACACCTTATATATTAGCTTAATAAACATTTCTAATACATTTCTACACCTTAATATACATTTCTAATAAACTTCTACGCCTTAATATACATTTCTAACACATTTCTACACCTTATATATTAGCTTAATAAACATTTCTAATACATTTCTACACCTTAATATACATTTCTAATAAACTTCTACGCCTTAATATACATTTCTAACACATTTCTACACCTTATATATTAGCTTAATAAACATTTCTAATACATTTCTACACCTTAATATACATTTCTAATAAACTTCTACGCCTTAATATACATTTCTAACACATTTCTACACCTTATATATTAGCTTAATAAACATTTCTAATACATTTCTACACCTTAATATACATTTCTAATAAACTTCTACGCCTTAATATACATTTCTAACACATTTCTACACCTTATATATTAGCTTAATAAACATTTCTAATACATTTCTACACCTTAATATACATTTCTAATAAACTTCTACGCCTTAATATACATTTCTAACACATTTCTACACCTTATATATTAGCTTAATAAACATTTCTAATACATTTCTACATCTTAACATACATTTCTAATACATTTCTACGCCTTAATAAACATTGCTAATACATTTCTACACCTTATCAAGAATCCTTAAATGGAACGGATTCATAAGCCCAACACTATTTCACACGAATTACCTTCAATAAATTTTCAGACGTTTTATGTACAGGCATTTAAAATTGTCTTAGACTCGTGAAAATTCGTATGTTATTGCTACATATGTTATGACATGATTGACCAATATTTAGGATTTCAGGTTCAAATGAACAGCTACAGCAGAAATTTGAATACATCCTACTAAAGCCTGATTTTCACAGTTGGTGAATTTCAAAAATGCAATCTAGACGTGACACATTAGAAGAACGATAGGAAATAACATTCGGTTTAAAAAAATTTTAAAAATGCACCAAAAACGTATGAAATGCTTCAGACTGTTTTCCGATCATCTTGCATGAATCGAGCATCACTTTTTGAGTGGTATAAGAGATTCAAGGATGGCAGGGAGCCTTTGAGAAATTATGAGAGATTTGGGAGGAGTAAAGAAGTCAAAACATCAAAGTTGACGAAATAAAGAATTTCATCGATAAGTACCGTTTGTGTTTATAGAGAAAATAAGTGCGCAGTTATCTCAGAGTGAGAACTCTACACACAATTATTCGCAAGAAACTGAAGATGCGGCAGATTTGCGCGAAGTGTGTCCCAAGGGTGCTCAGAGAAGATCAGAAAGAAATACATTTTTATGACCGCAGGAAGATGGTTGGACTGATCAATTCAGATTCCGCAGTTCTTGACGCTCTGGTGACCTGCGATGAAAACGGGATCTATTTCTATGACCCAGAGACTAGAAGACTGAATTCATAGTAGAAGCGCGCTAGCTCTCCCAAGAAAGCTAGACAGATAAAATCCACCCAGAAACGTGTAATGATTTCTTTATTGATAGTACAGACACAATCTACATGCACTGTAGATAGATACGCACTAGATATGTCTAGTAGTGCTACACTTCTAACACTGTATTTGTTCTGTTTGTGTTTCAGGATGCATAGATCATCCTTTGATGTGTTATGAATAAAGGAAGATACCTATCTATGATCTATGCATCATCGTTGCTGCCGTCAGGAGAAGGAGTGACGTTTCGACTGGTGTTAACATCTATGACCCGTGCATCCATCAACGGTTGATTATCGTGAAGCTCATATGTCCAGTTCAAGACTGCCTTTGGGAATCCCAAGACTTATCGGAGGAGTTCGCCGCGGCACTCACCACTGCTTTGAAAATCCATGCAGACAACGCACACTCAGTCGCCCATGCATCAGCGCCAGTATTACAGCAGAAACTGAAACTGGACCCACCTAGGATTGGTCTGGGTTGCAACCCCGACCAATGGTCCTCATTCACACGCCAGTGGAACATGTATAAAGTGGGCATGGCCATCACACACACCACGCTCCCCATAGCCCTATTCAACTGTTGAAACGATGATCTACGCACATTTATGATGCATGGCATCCATGACGATGTAGCCACAATGACCGAAGCACAACTGTTGGCAGCCATCAAACGCCTGGCAGTAAAAGAGGATAGCATCCTGGTACACAGGATCAAGCTGAGCAATATTACTTAGCCCTCAGGCACTGGCATAAGGACACACTTGGCCAGCCTTCGTTGTCAGGCAGTCTTGTGCCAGTATACAGTAAGGTGCAAGGTTGCTGGTTGTGATCACACATTCGACTATAACGATGAGATAATCAAGGACAATCTGATTCGTAGAATCGCAGACCCGGACATCATGGCGGACCTTCTCGGTGATAGCAAGACAGACCGAACACTTGATGAGACTGTCAACTTTATTGCTCAGAAGAAGCAGGGAAAGGCCACTCAGTCAGCGGTTGGCACCCAGGCTGGGGCTATAGGGCACTCCACCAAGCCCACACTCAAGAAATCCCCTGGCAGACCACCCTGCTGGGCATGTTGTCGACAAGCGCATGGAGGAAAAAATGATAGAGACACTAGGTCACAGCTATGCCTAGCCTGGACATTCACCTGCACCAATTGTTCTGTCAGGGGGCACTACAGTTCCGCTTGTAGCAAGTGTACCTCATGTGGTGCGTGCGGACATCGTGATAAGTCCTCACGTTTTTGTCGTGGCTAGCAGCCCACCAACCGCTCATCCAAGCCCCATCCAGGCAGGATATCTGGGGTACATCATCTGTCAGATGACTCGGAGGACATATATACCAAGTCTGTTTTCGATCAGTTGTGCGGGACCGAGGACTGTCGCACATCCACAACTTTTAATGGATGCAATCCTTCCCTTGTACATCACATATTTGATGGTGAGTGGGTGGCACGTGCTTCAGAGACCCACCCTATGATGACTGTCACATTAACCCCATGCCCTGACGACCACACCATTCTAGGCCACCCCATCACTAACGGTAAGAGACTCCTCCCTACATCCATCTCCATGATCGCAGACTCAGGTTGTCAAAGCTGCATTATGCCCATTCAACATGCATATGATATGGGCTTTTCAGACTCCGATATCATACCCGTGCGGCTCACCATGAGAGGGGCTATAAGAGAAGATTTAGGTGTCCTGGGTGGTATAGTGGTCAAAATCTCTACCACTGACATGTCAGGATCGGACAGATGCACCAAGCAGCTCACATACCTCTCAAGCAAAATTAACAGGGCGTTTATGTGCAGGGAAGCTATTGCGGCCTTGCGTGCTCTTCCGGCTAATTTTCCTTCAATCCCAACCTGGCAGCCACACGCCGCCGTGGCTGGAGTAAATGACGAACCCACATGTTAATGCCTAATGCGGCCGGAAGAGCCCCCACCGTTGCCTACCGACCTTCCTCCAGGGCTGGATGACAGACCTGAGAGTGTGCCAGCCCTCAAACAATGGGTGCTGGACTACTACGGTTCATCCACATTCAACACTTGTGAACATCGTCCTATGCGTATGATGCCGGAGGAGCCATTGCGACTCTATGTTGACCCAGAGGCCCGCCCCCATGCTGTGCACAAGCCTGTGATTGTGCCTCTTCATTGGCAAGAACAGGTGCTTCATGATTTGGAAAGAGACGTGCGGCTGGGTGTGCTTGAGAATGTTGGCCCAAACACTCCTGTGACATGGTGCTCACGAATGATGGTGGCAGCCAAGGCGGATGGGTCCCCTCGACGCACAGTGGACCTGCAGCACTTAAATCGACATTCCGTTAGGCAAACACACCATGTTAAGAGCCCGTTCCATCTTGCTGAGCAGGTCCCACAACATACCCTAAAAACTGTGACGCATGAAATGGATACCACTCTGCGTAAATCCACCCAGATGATCCTCATCTGATCACTTTCATAACACCTTCGGGACGTTACAAATACAGTGTTAGAAGTGCAGCTCTACTATACATATCTAGTGCGTATCTATCTAGGTTTCCACCAGACATACAGTCAACAAGAAATATTATGTTGAGGTTTGAAGGAAGTTCAAGAAAAGATCCCGTCGAAAAAGGTCATCACTATTGAAATCTGGTCAGTGGCATTTCCACTAGGACAATACACCAGCCTTCAACTCCATTCTCATCACAGAATATTTGACTAAGGTGAGCATCAGAACAGTTCCTCACCCTCCCTATCGCCCAGACGCTGTTCTCTGTGACTTTTGGTTATTCCCTACGCTCAAGAAAAATGTTAAAGCCTGTCGTTATGAGGCAATTGAGGAGATGAAAGAGGCTTTGACAAGGGTCATTGACATGCTCACACAAGAGGACTCCCATGGGGTCTTCAAGAAGTTGTTGGAATGGTACAAGTGCAGCCAGAGGAGATTATTTTGAAAAAAAAAGACTAGAGTTTCATGTGTGTACTATCAATAAAAGTGCGCATATAAAAATATGTAGAAATGAACTGAAGAACAAAATAAAAGAAGAATAAAAAAGGAAGATCCACTTTCTATTCTCCTTAAATTATACCATCGTATCGAGTTTCGCTTCTCTTATTTTGTTTTTGTGACTCTAACAGAAATAAAAGTTACAATGATATTTTGTTACATAGTGGAACAGATTATCTCAATATTCCATAAGAATCTTTCACTTAGTGAAACAAACACTAAACGAAAGATTTTCAGCAATCTGTCGCACTAATATGAATCAAACAGAAATGCTTCAATGGAAAGCAGAAACTACAAACAGTAAAATCAGTTTAGCCAGATTGCTTTAGATTCTAGCGCTCATTTTGTGAAAACCCTTTTCGACATTTTGAGATGAGTATTGATTATTCGTATTATTTGGATTCTTTAGATTTCTGTTCTCATCTTGAGTATTATTTTCACAAGGATTTGGTCGATGTAACCTCCCATCTTTTCATGTGTATATTGTCAAACGTGGGAATTTTTCGAACTCGGTAATTTTGCACGGAACTTTTAACGGAATCCTTCGTTTAATCCGTGGAAGTAGCATGTTCTCGTACCGTTACTTGTAAAGTTTGTCGAATTCAAAAACATTGTCCCTCATGTTAAAAATAGAGTCATTGGTAATGAAGCTCGCGAACCGGTCAAAATGCCTTAACGGGCTGGATCAACTCGCAGGCCGTAAGTTCCCGACGCCTGATTTGATCCGTGGAAGTAGCATGTTGTTGTCCGTTTGTTGACATAGTGATTAAAGTACTTGATGAAACTCAATTGTAAAAGTATATTCTTCCGGAAGTTTGAAGGTTCAAACCTAAGTACAGGCGAAACTTAAATTACAATTGCAAATGACTGACGGGATGAGAGCATGCTACCCTCAGATTGAAAAAAGGATCTGTTCGAAATTCCATGCAGATTCCCGAGTTCGAGAAAAAGATGCTCGAGTTCGGCAAGATACACAAAAAAGGGTTGAATGTTACATCGACCGAAATATGGGGAAAATAGCACTCAAGATGACAACAGTAGTTCAAAGAAACAAAAGAAATATCGGTATGTAAACACATTCGTGTAATTAAGAGATTTACATCAGTTTCAAGGCCTAGGTTGTACCATTTCTGTTTGTGTCAGCTGAACTTCCAGAGTGAAAAAATATTTTGAAGTGCAATAGCTTAACAGAGGGAATAAGAACTTCAGACAGGAGGAATGTTAGTTATCCAAGGGCAGTGACATTGTAGTGTTTGTGTCTGGCAGACAAGTTGATACCTCGGTTGGAGTTGATGAGTGCTGCGAAAACTTTTAACTTCTGTGTGACAAAGGTTGTTGTTCTACATTTTGAACTCATATTTCTTTTAATGGTAGGAGGGTAACAATAATTTTGCCGATTTCGATAAATTACCGATTCTGTTTTAATTTCCGATTCTAATATAATTGTCGATTCCAATTTAGGTTTTTCGTTTCCGATTATAAAAAAAACTCATGCACATAGTTTCACAAATGTAAGAAAATACATTAGTGTTCCATACATTTTTTGTTCAAAAATCAACAAATATGTTAGCATTATTAACACACACACACACACACACACACATATATATATACATACACACACGCAACCCAACATATATATATATATATACAACTACTTCATTTACTCACATAAAATTAATATACGAAAGTATAGATTTATGCGTAAGCTTTAAGTATTTACTTCAAAAGTGCTCAATACGTAGGTAGAGCAAGTTAGTAATTTATAAAACATATATGGCGATTAAGCTACACTGAATATTCGGCGTTTCATCCACTCTAGGATTCGTCAGGCTTATGCGCGAATTCTGTGGTTGTTTATCGTTTTTATATGGTCCTCTTCTGTTGAGGAATTTAGTTAGCCAATCAGCTTTCCACCGCGCCCCTTCCTATCATCCAATGAGCATGCATTTTATCGCACAAAGGATCTGTTTTAAAACTAGGTTAGTGGTTTAAGGCAGACATTTTTTTAATATATATAAATATAAATATGTATATTTATATATATATATATATATATATAATGTCTGCCTTAAACCACTAACCTAGTTTTAAAACAGATTCTTTGTTCGATAAAATGCATGCTCATTGGATGATAGGAAGGGGCGCGATGGATACTAGAAAGCTGATTGGCTAACTAAATTCCTCAACAGAAGAGGACCATATAAAAACGATAAACAACCACAGAATTCGCGCATAAGCCTGACGAATCCTAAAGTGGATGAAACGCCGAATATTCAGTGTAGCTTAATCGCCATATATATTTTATAAATTACTATATATATATATATATATATATATATATCAATAAACGATGAAATAAGAAAATGGGAATGAAAAATAAAAATAATTCGCTCTTAACTATCCAGCACTCACTTTTATAATCAATAATAAAAACTATAAATACACCAAGACTCAAAGAAAAAGATAACAACAACAATTGCTCCTGACGACGATCGGATGTACCGGTAGAAAGCGTTTGAGAAGACTATGGCTGAAAACAACTTTTGCGCGCCATTCTATACAAAATACTGAAATAAACAAAAAAGAGAGCCCGGCGAATGGACAAGATATCCAGAAAAATCCGGAAAAAGGTTGGTTGGTTGTTTTTGTTTTACGGCATATCAACCTTTTTCAGGTTATTTAATGCCGAATCTATTTATTTGGAGGAACGATTTTTAATGGAGTATATATTTTTTTAAAGTCAGATTCTATTCAAAACCCATAGTTGGGACCCTAACAGGTACTACCACTCCGGGTCAGAATGGACCTGGGAGCAATGTCAATTAAAGGGTGGCTCCACACTCCCCAAGGCCCGCAAGGTGGGGCCTCACCATCGGATATAGTTTTAGGTCATATCCAGGACCCTGGAAAAAGGAATAAATCTGTCGTGTTCAATCAGACGTGCTTGAATATATATATATATATATATATATATATATATATATATATATATATATATATATATATATATATATATATATCAAGCTATCCACAGAAAGAATGTTTCGGTATATCAAAAATTTTCAGTGGAACTATACTAGCAACTGCTTTTAAGCCAGAATCAAAACTTGACCTCCTAGCCGACAGTCGGCACTCTGACCGTGTTAGGCTTCGACTACTATGCTAGTTTGAATAAGAATCATTGGTTGGCCTCTACAAAATAAGAGTAGAAAACTGACCATCATTTTACTTTTGTCGGCTTCGTAATTCTAATTCCCTTACTTTGTCTTTTTATTCTTACATTTCATAATTAATATTTCTGTCAAAGTGGGAAGAATTGCTGTTTTCTGTGTTGCAATCTATCAATTTAACATTTATTGTTAGATTTTGACCTTGAAGTATCATTTTAACTCCTACATCAAATCACTTCTGTAGCGATTGCAATAAAAAATAACTCTTTCGTTTACAACCATTGCAAAGAACATTAGTTTATTCTTCTAAAAGCAAAACGAAAATTCCAAGAGTTTATTTCCAACAACACCTCATCTTTGGTAGAGAATGCCACATGACTGTTTCTCAGCTGACTTTACAATTCAATTTAATGTGAAAAGTTTTTTATCGTTGTTTTAATGAACTAGTCTGAGTACGTCATAAATGTTGATGTCACAACTAATAACAAATTACTTCGGATAATAGAAGGTGTTACAAATTACAAAAAAAAGTGGATTATTGGATGATGTCACAAGATTATGACGTCATTTCGAAAATTCATAAAGTGTGCATGGGTGTGACCGGAAGTAATTTGTTATTAGTTGAAATTGAGATTCTTCCCAATCGGTACAAACGTTCACATCAGGATTTGGTCCTTTTACTACAATTGCAAAAAATTACCTTTAAATATTTAATGTTAACAAATATTAATTTCACCCATTCCATTAGTGGTTTCCAATCTCCGCGTAATATTGTTCATCTTTCAACTGACAATCTCGTTGATTTTTATCCTCAAGTTGTTTTTGACCTTGTTAAGTGTTGCCCAAGTAATACAGAAAAACATTAATTTAACCAAATAAAGATATACGAAACATATTAATACGTTACGAGACGACCCAGGATTGTTTAGTCAGTATTTTCCGTTTGGAATTAGAATTTATTGCATGTGACTACATTATCCCTACTTTGCGACACATCTTGCATATCGAAAGAAAGCGACATTTATTTACTGTTGGTAAATTGTTGTCCAACGCTTTCATACTGCAAGATAGCAGACAAGTATGGTGAGTTTTCGGTTCAAATCTATTCTACAAGAATAATGAGAAGAATCCAAAGGGTATTTATTGTGTGTGTGTGTGTGTGTGTGTGTGTGTGTCTAGCCAAAAACGAGGAGATAGAAATGAAAAGAAATATTGCAAATTTTCAAATAAATCAAAAGTTTGAATAATTTGAAATACAAAAAAAAAAAATGGAACAAGTGTACGTAAAGGTATCTTGCTTATTTAGAGAATATATTCTTTGCTTATAGGGTGGAGGGCGAAACGGAGGCTATGAAATTATTTCGAAATTATTCATCCTCCGTTTTTTGATAGTTACTCAAATATTGATCAAGTCTAAAACTTGTTTACAAGAAAAGACTTTCATCTTTCGAGATATGTCGTCTGAAATGGGTTCCATTGAGAGAAGAGTTAAAAATACAAAAGAGAAATAAACAAAGATGGCGCGCAACATTTTTACGACGTACTTAATATCATTATCTTGCCTACACTTACACACGCACATATCCACACAAGAATATAAATATACACCTATGCATACATTGAAAGACAGCAGGAGTGGTATGTAATAGTCTAATGTTGAGTTCAAATAAAGTTACATCTATGGCATATATATATATATATATATATATATATATATATATATAATTCTTTTATGGATTTTTATAGGTCACTGATGAGTTCTTTGGTATACCATTCAACGAAACACGTGTAATACTTATTATATATCAAATAAAATGATAAGATTGTGCTAAAAATATACTTGTGATATTTAAATTGTTTACAAATTATATATATATATATATATATATATATATATATATATATATATATATATATATATATAAAGATTTTTATGGGTACAAAATTTTATGAAGGATTTTAATAGCACTGGGGGAAATGCCTTTATTGAAATTGAGGATTTTTTTTTGACGTTTAATCGATAAGAAATACTACAAAGTCTGAAAATCTCATCTCCTAAACCAGTATGCAGTTCAAAATTATTTTAACCGAATAAAGGGGAAAAACGTATGAAAAAGGGGGATAAAAAGAATTAAATTAACGAACATATCTTTCGGTCGATTGTTTTCAACTGTAACATCAGCGGGTTTAAGAGATGAAAAAAAGATAATAATAATAATAATATCGAGGTCTAAAGACCAAAATTAACGAATGAGGGGGTGAAAATAAATAAATGACGTTTGGAGAGACGGAGAAGCATTCTCAAACTACACCCATAAGTTCTAGATTATAGGTGTGTTCTTTTTGCTTACACAGAGTTGGTTTTCGTAAAATAATCGTGACCGCTTCGAGAATTTTCAAATGTATTCTCGAGCGGGCTCTGTGTAAAATGGAGAATGCTCCATCCCTGTAACCTCGAGTGCAGACTTGACACTTTAATAAGTGTTCACCAATGGCCGAACTATGAGTATGTAAACGCCCGGATGTTTGTGATTATTGGGTGTTTTACAGACCGCTTTTTATGGGTCCTTAACCGGTTAAAATAGTTTTAAAGGGATTAAAAATCAGTCAAAATAGAAAAACTCGTTGTACATTATTTATTATTTTTAAAATTTTTAATTTGTAATCAGTTCATATGCGTGTTAGCTTTGTCCTCCTATTTTTATTACCCTTCTTCTTCTATTTCCAATACATTTTCTTCTTCGTTCCGCCGTCCCTTCATTTTTTTGTTTTCATCTCTTCTCACCCTCTCCTCCTTCTATTTTATTCTACTTTTTAAAAATATTTTCCGTCTCCGTCTCGCCCCTTATTATTCGCAGCATTATTTTTGCATATAATTCCATTTTTAACGGTTTTACCACCCATACCTATAAATAAATAGAAGAAAAAAGAAAGTGTGTATGTAGAATAGAAGTATGGAGATGATGATGGTGAGTATCAGTTTATGACACGCTGTTTAGAAAGGACTAACAACAGTATGACGAGAAAAGCCAGTTCAGATAAAAACAAAATGGCTGTCATATTTACAACGCGACGTGCCTCATACTATGTACGACAATATAACATGGTGATTGCCGTTAACGATAGAATTTCTTGTACGGAAAATATTTTCGCTGGAATATAAATTGACAAGATTGATCTAAACTATTGTGCGAACACACACACACAACATATATATATATATATATATATATATATATATATACACACAC
>NC_136499.1:13139028-13151528 GCF_053919585.1 Euprymna scolopes | reverse complement strand
TATTATTAAGCCAATTCTTCTCGGATATAACTATATAGGAAAATTCCAAATTGCTTAAATTACATTTTATCTCTTTTTATCCATATATATTGATTATATTTTCCTATTATTGACAATTTTAATAAAGAAATAAGTTTATTTTTAACGTATTACCTAACCTAATTTATTAAAGATGTAGGTGGTTAATTAGATTCAGCATTTGGTTTAATTTTGAAAGAACACAAGTAGATTCCGTACCTCTCCTTTAAAGTGAAACCAGTAGATCTGACATACGTTTCCGTATTCTTGCATTAATTACACTACATTTGTATACTACGTTCGTACTTAAACAGTTTTCGCTTAATGGCTAATTACTCTAATTTCTAAAATAAAGATTACTATCAGTGTTAATAGGTCTATGGTTATTATGTGTACGAAATGTACATTGTATTTTAGTGTTATTTTTTATAGATACAACTACAGTTTTGGAGAAATACAGATTAATAGTACTTTTATTAAAAAGCTTATCAATGATACTATAATTATTTTTTGTATTATTCTAGAGAATATGCTTACTATTTTTTTATAATTTTATTTTTTGGCCTAGCACTCTCATATTGTTTTTTAGGTAATTCATTACAGTTATTTTGCTTCTACTCCTCTTATGATTCTTCATATCTTCCCATAGCCATATTATATGATAGGCAGTCATATTGATTAAAACAATTTGTGAAATATCCAGAAAATGGACTATACTTTAATAGACTATACTCTATAGATATTTTAAGATTTATTTTTCTTCCTGGGCAATAGCGTATTATTCTATGCAATTAATGGTATTCTAGCTACCGTAAATATATCAATATCTAAGTTAATTATATCAACCTCATCTCTAATCATATATCCAAATGTGTTCAAGTTAGTAATAACTAGATTTTATTCAAAAGTTTACCTAATTCAAATACTTCATGCGTTCACCACTGAATGTTTCATCAATCAATTTACTGTACACGCAAAACAGAAAAAAGTATCGCACAGTATGATTTTAAAGAAAACAAAACTGCGAATATTTCAACAAAATTTTATAATTTACATAATTGTTTTTACTAAACTATGAATTATGGAATATTTAGAAGCGAAAAATTATGTCTGACAACAAACTAAACGACATCTTAAGCAGGATTAAAAAATACCCTCCTATCCGTTACTCAAGGAGAGCAAATAGCGTTCTAAAAATATCCGTTTCCTGTGACCCCCCCTCCTGTATCAACAAATAAACATTCACATTTATTCGTATTAGTAGATATTAATAGTTCCGTACGTTTTTTTTTTTTTACTCAATTTCACTTCTAACAAGCCATATCGCCCTTGGACATAAGGGGCTACTATTTGGTACCATGCATAGGAAAGATTGACAAGATGTTGGTTTACGTTACATTTAAACTGCTGCATATCAGTACAGCCAGGGAAGCAGGTAGCAGGAAGGGATTTCCAAAGTCTAGCTATTCGGAGGAAGAAACTATTAGAGTAGAAAGCTTTATGGCATTTATGAACCTCAACGGTGAATGGGTAAGATTTTGTTGCTAATCGGGTTTGTCGAGGATATGTATGTCGAGGGGGGAACAAGTGCAACGAGTTCATCAGAGCACATTCCATTTAAATATGTATAAAATAAGCACAGAGATGCGACATTACATCGATGGGACAGGGCTTGGAGCTTAGTTGACAATGTTGGATTTATAAGATTGAAAACTTTTTTAATCCTATCCTAGAAGTAGATACACCAGCTCAGATGTGGCAACAATACTCCATGCATGGGTAAAGGGTGACCTTGTAAGGGTACAAAATACTCTAACGTGTGAGTAGTCTTCTAGCTCGATAGAGGGAACCCACCATCTTTGCAGCAGCTTTCGTAATGTCCTTAATTTATTTTTTTCAGTTCATTTTGCCAGGAAATGTTAGGCCGAGGAGTTTGTAAGGAAGACTTCCTAGGCAGAAGGTTATTTGTCATGGATATCAGTGGTTGGAGAGGCGTCTTGTAATTGTTAAAAGAGTGCAGCTTGGTCTTACTAGCATCAAATGTTACCATCCATTTACGGCCCTATTCCACTACGTCTGGAGGTCATTTTCTTAATGATTTTATCATTGTCTTAGATTTATGTACATCTGTTCTTCCCTCATGTATGTGATAAAGCGTTGTATCGTCAGCAAATATATCCATCTCGGACACAATATTATCAAGGAGGTTCTATATGAATATCAGGAATAATCGTGGTCCCAGAATCAACTCCTGAGGCACTTCTGCATTAATATTATGTTTTATTTTTTTTATATAAGACCGTCAATAAATAAAAAATAAGAGAAGGTCAATTCGCCTGAGTGTGGTTGTTGGTTGTATATTTTGAAGTTATCTTTTCTATGTTGGTGTATTTAAATTAGCAACACTAAAAGTTAATTAGCAAATATTCTCAAAAATGCTTTCGTGTTTCATAAGTTTTTTTTTTTTATTAAATGACTTAAATTAATTGGTGCTTATAGCGATGAACATGTTGCATATATATGAAAAAAATAGGATAATGAAATTACGAATGAATAGCAGCAGACGTAATTGTATTAGGAACTGCAAAAAATTAGTTTTGCAAATTATGGAGATAATGTTTTCGTTTCCAAATGGAATTTGTTACCGAAATAGCAGCAGAAACTCGCTGTGAAGCAAGCGAACAGAAGACATTGCGTTTTGAAATAAACATTTTACCATACAGGGTTGTACATTTTTTTTTTTACACAGTGATCACCACTTATCAAGGCCCGGAAGCCACTCAGGGATAAGGGTTATTGCAAGTACATTACGTTAGTGAGGAGATTTGCTGAAATGTTTACTTAAGGGGGCGGTTCATTAGGAATTTGTTAACATTGGACTTGAAGACATCCAAGTTGTAGTCCGGAGGGAAGCAGGCAGACGGAACAGAGTTCCACAGGCGTGCAGTTCTAAGAAAGAAGCTTTGTTCATGGAATCTGCGTTTTGATTTAGTCACAGATATAGAGTGGGGGAAATTTGTCACAGTGGATTCAGCTAGACGGGTGTTTTTCGTGAAAGATTGGCGAGGGGGGACCAGAGATTGGAGTTCAGACGAGCATCTGCCATGGAAATAACGATAAAACAGGGACAGGCTCGCAACGTCTCTTCTGTGGGAGAGAGGTTGCAGGGTAGAGAAAAGGGCATCCCCCACTAAGCTACGAAGTCTATTTTGTACTCTGTCAAGGCAGGATAGGCTGTTTTTAGCAGCTCCTGCCCAGATATGGCAACAGTATTCCATCCTTGGCCGTACTTGGCTTTTATATAGATAGAGAATTGCATCCGTAGTGAGATATCTTCTGGAGCGGTAGAAGGATCCCACCATCTTTCCAGCGACCTTGGCAACAGACTTGATGTACGTGTTCCATTTCAGATCAGGAGTAAAGGTCAAACCCAGAAGCTTGTCAAAACACGGGGCCTCACCCAGACGAGAGCCATCTATCACAATTGATGCCAGATGGGGATCAGAGCGTTGATGATGTAAGGATAGCAGTTTGGTTTTGGATGCATTAAAGGTAACCAGCCACGTCTTCCCCCACTGAACCACGCGCTCGAGATCAGAGGAGAGAGAATCAGAGAGAACTTTGTCATTTACAGCCTTTGATGTGTTGCCGTAGATGGTCGTGTCATCAGCATAGATGTCAACGAATGATTTAAGTATGTGTTTAGGGAGGTCATTGATGTAGATCAGGAAGAGAGTTGGGCCCAGGATTGACCCCTGAGGGACTCCAGCATTTATATTGCAGGCCTCCGATTTTTGTCCATCTACCACTACTCTTATGAGCCTATCGGAGAGAAATGATTTAATGATTGAGAAAACATTTCCAGTTATACCGTAGCTGGAAATCTTGTGAAGTAGACCCTTATGCCATACCTTGTCGAAGGCCTTTGATATGTCGAGAGCAATTGCCCTAGAAGGGAAGCCTTTGTCAAGAGATTCACTAATCCTGTGGGATATAACCGTCAGCACATCTGCGGTAGATCTTGCAGAGCGGAAACCATATTGTGTGTCACTAAGAAGGTTATTCCTGCTGAGGTGGTTGACTATTTCTCTATTTAATATGGATTCCAGCAACTTACTCATAACACACAGGAGACTTATTGGTCTGTATTGAGAGGGAGATGACTTATCACCTGAATTCTTAAATACAGGGCAAACTGATGAGGTCTTCCAGGGAGTCGGAAAGCACTTCTCCTTAAGGCAGCGCTTAAATAGTTTCGTAAGTATGGGAGCAAGTTCTGGTTGAAGCTTTTTTAACACTATAATTGGGATGCCATCAGGGCCAGTTGATTTACTGGAATCTAGGTTCTTTATTAGCTTGGCGACCTCATGCACGGATATTTGTATGTTACCTAGCTTGTTCTGTGTTATAGGAGGAAATATGGGGAGTTGATGGCCTTCGTCGCATAGGGTAGAATTAGCTGCAAAGTTCTTTGCAAATAGTTTGGCCTTGTCTGACGCTGACGAGATGACCTCTGGTCCATTGATAATGGTTGGGATAGAACGAACACTTCTGTTCAGGATCCTATTTGTTATTTGCCAAAACTGGTGGGATCGAAGCCGCTGATCAGCTACCTTGGATTTAACAGACTGGGCATATAGCTCTCTTGCATTTTTTATTACTCTTTTACAGTGGTTGCTGGCAGACCTAAAAGCAGCTTTAGTCTCAGTGCATCTATTACGTTGGTAGCTATGGAAAAAGTGATTTCTGTGCGCGATAGCAGCAGCACATTCTGGGGAGAACCATGGCTGGCTGTTAGGCTTTTGTTGGAATTTTTTAGATGGTATGAATTGGTATATATATGTTTTTATTATTTTCACGTTAATACACACATACACACATATACGCACATGCATATATATAAATACCCACATACACACACATAATATATATATATATATATATATATATATATATATATATATATATATATATATATATTGACACACCGGTTTTCATTAAATCACCGAAGTTAAGCAAAGACAAATCTGGTTAGTAGCCGATAGGTAGCCATTTGAGAATGCTAGCCAATGTTTGCTCTGAGGCAGGACGTAAAAATTTTGAGGTTGCGTTTAAAACCACTGGGAGACTTGCACCCTCGATCATCGTTAAGACATGCATCTAGGAGAAGGAAAACTCTGATTTAGAACATAAGATTTAGTGTCTTCTCTGTCCTTGTTCAATTACACCGATTTGGGTAAGCAGTTGTTCCGAAATTGTTGATTATACTTTACAAGTATTCACATCCTAGATACAAATTATTTGTGTGGATTTAGGACAAAGTAATTGTAGTGTGAATCTCATACGTCGAAATCAAATCCATATAACTTTTAATATCTATCTATCTATCTATCTATATATATATATATATATATATATATATATATATGTGTGTGTGTATAAATTAAAAGATGCGTAACGTAACTTATCTTCCAATTTTGAGAATTTCTAATCATGCCTATATTCCTTTATTTTCTTTTAAAGTTGATAAGTTCCCTTTTTTCTTATCAGTTAAAGGCGGAATAAATTCACAAATGGATATAATAATTCCATGAATGATTCTTCATTACGAAACAGGTGCTGTGCAGAAGCGTGCATTTCAACCTGCTAAAGAAATAAACGGAAAGATGGTCAAGATTTTGAATTTTGAACATAGATTTTTATCGTTTATTTCTATATGCTCTGTAGTTACATCGAGCTTTATAAATTAAAGGACTGTTATAAATAAAAGGTTATTGAAATAACATAATTTCCCATAAACACACACACACACATACACACACATGTATGTGTGTGTGTGTATGTATGTGCAGCTGTTTCGATCATTATTACTCTCATCAGGCAAGAGAAGGGTTAAAATTAACAATTTTTTAAAACTTTTTAATTTTAAATGAGATAAATATTTTACCATTTCTACCGTGAGGCATGTTTTAATGACCTTATGATTTAAAAATCAGAGAGGAAAAACCTAAACTGCTGCTACCCATTAAAGAAAAATGAGGAAGAAGTTTTTAAAAGTTTGTTTAAGGGAATATGTATGAAAAATTATTTGGAGTTTAAAGAAAGATAAGGATATAGAGAGAGGGGGGTTTGTGAATTCGTATATATATATATATATATATATATATATATATATATGTATATATATAAGAATTTTTATTGTATGAATGTTATTTTATCTATTTATCTATTTCGATTTGCACGGACATTTAGAGTATCTGTGACTCTGTTTTTATATTAGTCTTAGAAAAACTTTATAAAACTTATTCTTTGAAATTAGCGTTTGATAAATCTTTCGTTTTTCTAGCAACCATCCTAAATGGATGGGTATAATATTATCTCATTTCGTACATAAAATTAACTCGATAACCCCTCTCCCCACATTTTATAAGTACGTCAATATAACACCGGTCTATCATTTGCATAATGTGATGCCTGTCATATTATAGAGGAACCCTTGAGAACTGATATTGGATTTTGGTACTATCCTGTCCCCATCCCCGATGCGATGTCAAAATTATTTTCACTGGGGACGATGTCAGGTTTTCTCCCCGCGAGCGTGCGCCGACCAGCCACAGCATACATAAGCATATGGGGATTTTACGAAAATTCTACCCCGTCCTAAACCTAACTGTCAAAATTGGAATTAGTGTTCAAAACGAAGAAATGCTGAAATCCCTCTTGTTGACTTGGGATTTGTCCACGTCTCCTTTGCACGTAAACCCGAGATCATGCGATCATGTGACCTGATAATCTATACTGATTGGCCCAGTATAAAAGAAGTCGTATTATTTATTCACATCTCAGTTCTTTTAACCTCAATTAATAAACAGGATGTCAACTCCATTTCTGTAATCTGATTGAATCATCTCTATTCCTATTATTTCTTTTATATTTTATTTGAAATAAGAAGTTAGTTCTTATTTAATAAGATGAAATGTTGATATTGTTTTTAGAATATCATGTATCTTCTGTTTGTGGTATCATATTTGCTCTTTCTCTCTCTCTCTCTCTCTCTCTCTCTCTCTCTCTCTCTCTCTCTCTTACTCTCTCTTTTTCTCTCTCTTTATAATCACCGTGCAGACTGTTGTGTGTCGCGGTCTTCTTGTCTTTTATTTTCTAACCGTGTCGTAATCTTTCTGACGGGGAGTGCGTACATGTTTACAAGTATTAAAGAAACAAGTAGAAAGAAAATAGAAAACATACTCTGTTAATGTCAAGTGCATGTTTGACACCATCAGGGGAAACAACTCTATATCATTTATGTCTTCTCTCGAAGTCGCGTTTATCAGTTGACGTCAGTTCATTTTTATCTGTTCCGATTAACGACCTACCTTCTATTGTGTCGAACTCGCAACTGTCATTAACCGTCCCAAACCCAATACTGTCTGTAAACTATACCTAACTGTCGTAAACTGCCGCAAAACTAATTATCGCCACTCTTAAACTAACTCTATATATATCGTTTTCTTCTAGTCCGCTCTTTTTATCTTAAAAACAGCCATACTTTGATTAGCAGTCCTATTATCAGCAATCTTCCTGTACCTTGGTGAACAACTTTCTATATATTTGTTCTGCTGATAAACTTATTTACATTCATTCTGTTACGTTTTTACCTTTTCTTATTTGCTAACACTTAAAAAGACATCACAAGTTAATAAACACTGCGTTTCTTTTGACCAAAGTTGATATGAATCAACGTATCTCATATTTAATGTAATGTTGGTTTGGATATTCGCAAAAAAATATTAGAGCCGAAGTATCGTCTTCAACGATAATAATTACGTCTGTATTAAAGAAGTAAATATTAGAACAATGCGTTTTTAAATAACGAAGAAATTGTGTATTTCTTACTGGGTGTATATGAGAGCCAATGTAAAGTAATTACTAAGTCTGTTTTACTGGAGTAAATGTGAGACTGACTAGGGTTAAAAATAGGAAACTCGGGTAGTATGGGCACGTAACACCCTTATGTCTATCCTGCACGGACAGTCTAGTAGAAAAGAAGGCTGAACACACAGAAGTGAGCCAACAACACTTTTGATGGGACTGGGAAAATACTGTGGCAGAAGGTACGCAATCCCAACCACACCTCTCCTGAGTCGACATTGTTAAATACCAGTGGCAAGTGAAGTGTATGTACAGGACGAATGAAAATAATTGCCGAGATAAGCGGAGAGCACATACACGGCCTAGAATTCCCAAATGGTCACCCATCTGGTACTAACCATGCTCAACGTTGCTTAACTTCGGTGATCTGATGAGAACCGGTGTGTCCACGCGATTATGCCGTATCCGCGACTACGTTACTATTTGAGAAATAGCGTATTTTGATTAACGTACAATTAGGCCATCTTTGCGAAAGTTTAAAAGACGCCAACAATATGCTTTCTTGATGCGATTGGATATGAGAGCTTATATGCGTTTAATTAAAGTAAGAGTGTGGGGTTTGCTTACAATAATAAGTATGAAAACTTAATGATGTTTTAACGTGATGATTCCGTATATTTCTCTTAAGTACATACGGAAAGTTAAGCAGCGTTGAGTTTGACCAGCAAATATAAGTCACCATTTAGATATACCAGGCGCTTGATATTAGATGACCTCGACACTTCTGGCAATTATTGCTTGTATTTTCACTGTCTCTACCCTGTCATGTTACTGGTGTAGATTTGTTTATGCGAGAGAGTGAGGTTGGGTCTGTGTAAACCAGCTTCACTCCCAGCGCGAACCATGTTTAAAACCTAATGTACCTTAAATTTTGTATCAGAAGTCTTTGTCTAACGCAAAGCAACAAAACTTTTTGGTTAAAACGTCAAGCAGAGGTTCGCTAGTCACAAGTTGAGTAGACGTTCTCTATTCGCATGTCTTAAACGCGTCGTTATAAAAAGTTATAGCTCTTCGTAAACCAGGGAAAGATCCCCAACTACCATCTAGCTATCGCCCTATATCCTTGTTGTGTGCACTGTACAAGTTGTATGAACGCCTAATTCTAGCCAGGATATCACCAATAGTTGAAGACCAGCTTACGGACGACCAGTCTGGGTTGAGGGAGGGGCGTTCATGTGTTGATCAGGTTCTGAACTTGATTCAGTACATAGAGGATGGGTATGAAAGAAAAAAAAACACAGGGGCTGTATTTATCGACCCCACGGCAGCCTATGACACCATCAACCACCAAGCACTTCTGCTTAAAGTTGGCCAGAACTTGAAGAACAGAAAAATGGTTTCCATTATAGAATCTCTTCCCCGGAATCGAAGATTCTTTGTCGAAATGGATGGTAGGCAGAGTCGATGGAGGTCACAGAAGAATAGTCTGCCCCAGGGTTCTGTCTTGACGCCGACTTTGTTTAACATCTATACAAATGACCTACCAGAATTTACAGACATCCGTAGATTCATCTATGCGGATGACACGTGTCTTGCGACACAAGACAAGAGCTTTGAAGCAATTGAGAAAAGAATCTCCAATGCCTTAAAAACCCTAGCATCCTACTATAAGAAATGGTTCCTCAATCCCAATCCTGGGAAAACAAAAGTTTTTAGTTTCCACCTTAACAACCACATAGCCAACAGGAAGCTGAAGACTCAATGGGAAGGTAAGGAGCTAGTAAATGAACCATATCCAGTCTACCTTGGAATTACACTGGACCGAACTCTCTCTTTCAAGACACACATAGACAAGCTCCGAAAGAAGATCGCGCCTCGAATTAACTTAGTCAACATACTGGCTTACTCGAGTTGGGGAGCAGACCCACACACGCTAAGGACAACATCATTAGCCCTATGTTACTCCACGGCTGAATATGGCGCTGCAGTATGGTCTCGCTCAGCCCATGCTCACCGCATTGACGCAGATCTCCACAAAGCTTGCCGGATCATAACCGGAAACTTAAAAAGCACATCTCTACCAGTCTTATATCGATTAAGTGGCATACCACCACCTAAAGTCCGCCGGGATATAATTGCGAGAGTTGAGCGTATTAAACAACTCGAAGACCCCAGACACCCTCTTTATGGCTACTCGGAGGTGGCTAGACGACTTGTGTCGCGGCGAAGCTTTGCCACAGTGGAGGAACTACCGGACACTCCTACATCCTCTTACCGGCTGCAGATGTGGAGAGAGGTAGACCCTCAGTCTACAAATATAGCACTGCCAGAGCCCAGTGAAACCTTACCACCTGGCACACACCTGTCCCGGTCGGAGTGGGTTATTCTGAACAGGGCAAGGGCAAAAGTTGCAAAAACTGGCGACAACCTCCTCATGTGGGGTTACTTTACAACTGCTGAATGCCTCTGTGGTGCCCAAGTTCAGACCATCGAGCACATTTTAACATCTTGCCCACTGGGGCCCAACTGCACGGACGAAAACCTCAGTGTTGGTAATGAAACTGCACGCCGCTGGTTGAAGAGATGGAGTGAGAAGATATGATGAACGCGTCGATCACTCCCCCAAGGGACTCGCTTTTTATAATGTTTCGGGCACACCCAATTTTCATATACCACACGAGACTGCTTGGCCCTCTTTTTTTTTTCTTTTTCAGTCTTTCAGCTGCCGAGACAAATTCTCACGCGTTTCTGAGGTAGGCACTCTCCATGTCTATCACAAATTTATATTTTTTACCGGATTGAACATGTATGCCAACGTATCTTATTTTAACGTTATATTGGTCCTTTTTTCTAAAAATAAATTTCAGTCTAATTATTTAGTTATTTAATGTGGGTGATAAATTTATTTACTTATTTATTGCGGGTGATATATCTCGATATTCTTGGTATGATTATGTTGTTTTTTTTTGCGGTGTCTTGTTCATACAGGGTGACCCAAAAACGGGCCCCGTGTACACTTTATGTGATATCTCCATTATTTATTCACCGATTGCCCTTATTTTACAGGACATGGCAGAATCAACGACCGTGAGTACACTAAGATCCCAGTGGGAGCTGGGACAAAGAATACACTGTGTTAAATTTTACTACAAGACAGGGTCGTTTAAGAAGACCCATGAAAGTTTCATGCGTCAGTTCGAATGTGAAAAGGCTCCATCCAAAAGCAGAATTCAGAACTGGGTGGGCAACTTCGAGAAGTGTGGGACAGTGGAGAACCTCAACGCTGCCAGAGAGAACCGTCCAAGCCACCCGATACGTCCCAAGAAGCGAACAGCCCAGCTGGTCGAAAGAGTGAGAGAGTCTCTCCAGCAGAGTCCGAAACGCTCTGTGCGTAAGCGAAGTCAGTCCCTTGGTATGTCCCGTGAGACTTGCAGGAGAGTGCCGTTGAACGACCCCACAGGCCTTACCCATACACAATACAGACGCTGCAGACTATTATAACCTCAGACAAGAAGCAGAGGAGGGCTATGACAGTCAAGATGCTCGAGAAGATCGAGGAGACACCAAGTTTCCTTAACCTCCTTTGGACCTTAGATGAAGCCCACTTCCATCTTGATGGAAAGGCGAACTCCAAGTCAAATGTCTTCTGGGGGTCCTCCAGATCCGATGAAGTAGCCACCAAGCTTCTGCACTCTCCTAAGTGCACGGTGTGGGCTGCAATATCGGCCAAAGGCATCATCGGACCAATCTTCATCGAAGAATCTGGTGCAGCAGTGACAAAACCAAGAAGCGGTATGTGGAGGTACTCAAAACCTTCAAGAGTGAGCTGCAGACCATCTACCCATCGATCATGAGCAAGTTCTGGATCCAGCAGGACAGAGCAAGTTTTCACACATCAAACCTGTCACGAGAATGGCTGAAAGAGAACTACGGAGGCCGTGATCAGTCTCAAGACTGATTTTGAGTGGGCATCCCATAGCCCAGACCTAAGCTCCCCAGATTTTTTTCTTTGGGGAAATCTTAAGGATAGAGTATACGCAGGGAAACCCCAGAACCATCACGGAACTCAAGGAAGCCATCAGGGAGGAGATGAGAGCCATTACTAATTTGGTCTGTAAGAACGTCATGGCAACTTTGTGCTGCGCCTCAAGAAATGTACAGAGATAAATGGAGGCCATCTAGAACATATGCTGTAGAACGGAGAAAAAAAGGGCCAAAAACCCTAGTGTTTTGATGTGATGTTTTGAATATAATAAACTAGTTATGACCAAAGTTTTATTTCATTCGGACAAACCACTAAGAAACGGGGGCTAATTAGAGTTGGGGGCCGTTTTTGCGGGGGTCAACCTGTAAGATAGTGTGTGGAGTTATGTTATCATATTTGGATTGATGAATCGTTGACCTATTTGACGGTTCTTGACAAGGTTCAGCCGCGTATCTATCATTCGAGTGGCAACATCTTACCTTCTTCTTGAACTTTCTCTCGCACAGGCTGTATCTTGCTAGTCTCAGTCTTTTCTATAAATAATATTATAGCATTTTTCTCTTAAGAATTGTTTGGTTTTAATTATGCTTCTTTTGTTCCAAATCTGTTGCCAAGGATGGTGGGAAAA
>NC_136499.1:13101528-13134028 GCF_053919585.1 Euprymna scolopes | reverse complement strand
CTAAGAAAGAAGCTTTGTTCATGGAATCTACGTTTAGGTTTAGACACATTTAAAGAGTGGGGGGGAATTATTGATAGTGTTTTCAGCTAGACGAGTGTTTCTTGTGAAAGTTTGGCGAGGGGGGACCATACATTGGAGCTCAGTCGAACACTTTCCATGAAAATAACGATAAAGCAGAGACAAACTCGCAACATCTCTTCTGTGAGATAGAGGTTGCAACGAAGAGAAAAGGGAATCTCCTACGAGGTTACGAAATTTATTTTGAACTCTATCATGGCAGGACAAGTCCTTTCTGGCAGCTCTTGCCCAGATGTGGCAACAGTACTCCATCCTGGGAAGTACCTGGCTCTTATATATAGAGAATTGCATCAGCAGTGAGATATCTACTGGAGCAATAGAAGGATCCGACCATTTTTCAACCGGTCTTGACAACAGATTTGATGTACGTGTTCCATTTAAGATCAGAAATAAAGGTCAAGCCCAGTAGCTTCACAAAACTTGAGGCCTCCTCAAGACGAGAGCCATTCATTTCAACTGATGCCAGATGGGGATCAGAACGTTGATGATGTAAAGATAGAAGCTTGGTTTTAGATGCATTAAAAGTAACCAGCCACTCTCTTCCCCATTGTACAACGTGATCAAGATCAGAGGAGAGAGAATCGGAGACAACTTGGTCGTTTTGTTTCTTAGATGTGCTACCATAGATGGTAGTGTCATCAGCAAACATGTCTACGAATGATGTAAGGATGTGATTTGGAAGATCATTAATGTAGATCAGGAAAAGAGTTGGGCCTAGGATGGACCCCTGAGGGACTCCAACATTAATAATGTGAGCTTCTGAAGATACATAGAACAAATATTTAAGATTCTTTGAGTGAGAGATTACTTTCCTATATAAATTTATCTTAAAATAAACACCTACTTCATGGCCATAAGCGACCAAAATAAATTACTTTTTGTTGTGTTTAAAATTATGAAAAAAAAAAAAAAGCTCTTCCCTCATTCATTACATGCCGTGCTGAAATAATAGCGTAATGATGTAGAAAGCCATTCTTAAGATAAAGAGAGTTTCCTTTTTTACATGGGGATCACCACTTATCAAGGCCCGGAGGCCACTCAGGGATAAGGGTTATTGCGTGCACAGTAATCAATAAGATAGTATTGTAGTAATAATTAGCATTGGAGATTTAATAGATTGTCTTAATTAAGGGGTGGTTTGTCAGGAATTTGTTTATGTTGGATTTGAAGACATCCAAGTTGTAGTCAGGTGGGAAACATGCAAACGGGAGAGAGTTCCACAATCGTGCACTTCTGAGAAAGGAGCTCTGCTCATGGAATCTACGTTTGGATTTAGGCACAGATAAAGAGTGGGGAAAATTATTGACAGTAGTTTCAGCCAGACGGGTGTTTCTCGTGAAAGATTTGAATTTGTACTTTCACCTAACAGTATCAACCGTGCTAGAAAGTTACTGGTACCTCTACAAGGCCACCATTCGCCTATCGATAGAGTATTGTTTTCACATTTGGACTGGCATCTTCTACTAGTCTCTTGCTCCTGGACAGGTTTCAAAAGAGAGTCACCAACTACACTCATCTATGCTTCATCGACAAAATGTTGCATCCCTCTGTCTGTTCTACAAGTATTTTAATGGTGGATACTCTAATGAACTACACGCAATTGTACCCAGTCAACATAAATACCCCTGATAAACCCGACAAGCAACAAAATCCTAGATGTAAGAAGGCCTTCTACTCTAATATTTTCTTCCCCATAACTGCTAGTCTTTGGAACTCCCTTCTGGGTTCCTGTTTTCCCAGCTGTACTGACTTGCAGTGTAGTGTGAACACCCATCTTGCTGCTCAACTCCATACATAGTATCCCTGCAACTTTTGGCCCACTACATCAAAGTGGTACTGTGCATCCTTTGGGCTGAAAATGGAAAAAAAAGTGAGTTGCTGGTACACCCAAACATTTTTATATTAAATGTTGCAATTTACTGTTGAATTTAAAAAATATTTTTTTATGACCAGGTCATTATAAAATTAAAATATACTTTGCGAACCTAATTTTGTCACATCATGATAAAATGCTTACTACTTCCGTCCATAATTATACATCTTTATTTTTATACCTTTCTAAATTTAACGCTAATTTATCCAAATTTTTATGAATAAAAATATTTTCGAGTCTATGTCCTGGTTGTAACCTCGTTTTTTATCTATAATATAAATCTCATCTGTCTGTTTAAATGTATGTATGTATGTATGTATGTATGTGTGTATGTATGCCTAAAATTTTCGAGAGAGGTGACGGATTTTCACAAAACCGGAATCGCTTTGACGTTCTACCGCGAGGACGACAAATATGTAAATATTGGTTAAAAACATTAATTCCTTCGCCCCCAACTGGGCACTTTTCTACAGAGAGGGGTCGCTTTTTTCGCCGATATTTTTGAAAGTTATCCCCCCTTTGAAATTGACTATCCTTAATTTAAACATTCGTCTCTTGCGGTTTGACGATAGACGTAATAGCGATAACGTCACGATTTTTTTATTGTTCTTTTGCTCCTTCTCGGTACCGGTTCGAGCCTGCCTACTAAACAATGTTTTTTTTTTATTTTTGCTCAACGCACACCTCCAAACACCCAGGCAACACCGGGTACCCAGGCTAGTATAATAATAAATACGACATCTGCATTAATCAAAATATCATATTTAAGCGTATTTTACGACCGGGCAATGCCAGGCTGTCTGCTAGTTTTAAATGAAATAAACGGAGAACTTACATCATTACTTACACAAAAAATTAGGAATGTTATGTTTTCTTGTGTTGATTTTATTTTGCTTTTTATCAGCAAAATCAAGTATTATTTTATAATTAAACTAGAATTGTACCTTGTCTTGAGATATGTCATGATTAGGGTTATGACAAGAGAATATTCTTGTTCTTATTTTGACTCTTGAGTATATATAAGTAAACATGTTATTTACAAAAAATTTCACCACTTACTATTATTACGCTTTAATCCCATTGACTAATGTAAACCCATTAATCCTTATCCTGGAGTGGCCTCCGGGCCTTGACAAGTGGTGAATCATTTGTAATATATATATATATATATATATATATATATATATATATATATATATATATATATTATACATATATATATATTATACATATATATATATATATATTATACATATATATATATTATACATATATATATATAAATATATATATATTATACACATATATGTATAATATACATAGATATATATATATATTATACATATATTATACACATATATATTATACATATATATATAAATATACATATTATACATATATATATTATACATACATATATATATATTATATTAATATTATACATACATATATATATATATATATATATATATATATATATATATATATATCAGTTAATACAATATATGTTTTTAGATAGAGTGATGTGGTTTCTCGATTGATTTACTGTGTCTAACTGTCTTGGATATATACTCGAGAGTCCAAACAATGATAAGAATATTCTTATGTCATAGCCATAGTCATGGTTCATTGGGGTAAAGAATTTAAATATCTTTTTAGATTTTATAAAGGGGAGATCTTTGAGTTCGCGAGGGCGAAACCGGTCAGCTGATTCCCCCTTTATCTTTACGTCCTCTCATTTGCCCTTTTTTTCTTTATTTTAAAATGCATTTTACTTTTAACCATGAATTATAAAAGTTTTCCCTTCATGATTTCGATATTTTAATTCTGTACCCTCCAAAGAATCATGGAATATATATATATATATATATATATATATATATATATATATATATATATATATATATATATATATATATATATATATATATATAATTTCTTCCTTCATGTATGTCTAAAATGTGCTCTGGAGTTTCTCTTTCCTCAAGCAACTGGCAGTATAACTCTGCTGATAGCACCGCCTCGGATTTCCCGCTATTTACGAAAACCTCACCCAGAATTATAGATAAGCCGACGCCCGTACCGAACGCGTAAAAAAAAAATAAATGTGTTTTGTTTTTTTAGCTATATTTTTTACATTTTAATTATTTTTTTTTCTTTCATGTTTGATTCTTTTCTGCTTCCTTGTTTTTTTTTAAATTCTGTTTCAAACACTATCATTATACTATACTCTTGTTTGTATTAAAACTATTTTTCAATAACGTACCGAATATGAATTCGCTATTTGATAATAACGTTCCCTTTATCTGATTGATTCCATCGCAATGAAATATGTAAGTTTAAGAAACTAGTAATGATATAATAAAGTATAATAACCATTTAATCTTTAATGTACGTGTGTCAATTCAAATTTAAACGGCGCTTACATCTAGAAAAAAAAATCAGTAATTCATTTCACGCGAACCGCGCGTTTCTTCTGATTTGAACATCTGAAAAATACATCACATAGACTTTTCTATCTATTCAATATCACAAGTGAAAGTGAACAAAAACAAAATGCAAGCTACTTTTATTCTGAAGATGACGTATACACTCGAAACTATAAAAACGATTATGTGGGTCGGCTTCTAAACATTACATACTTCAGAAAAAAAAAACAACAGCAAAAAATATCACTAATTTTTCTGTCCTATTTTACTTGCAAAACGTGTCTGGTTAATTCTAGTGCAACTAAAACTACGCTTCAATCTTTTTATCAAAATCGTTCTGACCCCCATCAGGCCCCAATTCAAATGAATGGCTTTCGTCTTGGGGAAGCACCGTCTCTTGACAATCTTCTGGGACAAACCTTCACTTCGGATCTGAAAGGGAACACATACATCAAATCTGTTGCCAAGATCACTGGAAGAATGATTGGATCATTCTATTGCTCCAGTAGGCATCTCTATCGATGCAATCGTCTATCTGTATAAAGGCCAAGCACGTTCTAAGATGGAGTACTCTTGTCCTATCTGTGCAGGAGCTTCTCGGTTCGGCTTATCCAATCTTGATAAAGTTCAAACCGGCTTCGAGGCCTTTTTTCCCCTCGCTGCAGTTTTTTTCCCACAGAATAGACGTAGCAAGTCTCTACTCTGTCGTTATTTTCATGGTCAGTCCTAGTCTAAGCTTCAATCTATGGTCCCCCTTGCCAAACTTTAACAAAACACTTGACTAGCTACAACCACTATCAACAATACACCCCAGTGCGACACTGAATTTTCTTCTTGACCAGCCTTCGGCGTCATATTGTACCAAAAAACTGCTTCTTGGGGCTAAATCTGGTTTTTTGATGCCACAGCTTTTATAGTGCGATGGTGCCTCTCTATAATTCCATTTCCACTTGGACGGTATGCAGCTCTAAAATGTGACGAGGCATTCCATCAACCGCTGCCTTGTTTTTGGAGAGTACTTCAGTCACTGTACATTTTCCCCAGCGAGTCCTGCAACGAGAATTGGGTGGTTTCACCCACACCTCTTCACTACCTGCGATGTCCACGCAGGCCTTTTAATAAAACTGCACGCAGTTCGCAGCCATCCAGCTATTGGGTAGTGGCCAACCAGCTTTCCACATATAGACAAAAGCTCTCTCTTGGCGAGGTCAACCTTGGCTTCAGGGATCTCATTTCCTCGCCCAAACATCAATTTTCCTACCTTATTGTTCTGTAGTCGAAATCCCAAAGCCATTCCGTTTTCCAGTGACTCAGGCGGTTTTGTCGTCAGTCAATATGCTTTGATATGGTCTCTCACCCTTTCCGCAGTCACCTCTGTTTCGTCCACTAGTACATCGTCAATGTAAGACTCTAAATCTGAATGCAATATCTACAAACATAGCTTATTTCCTAGACCCCCCCCTGTGGAACATTGTTCCATTGGCCTACTTTCCAATCAACTATAGTATATATATATATATATATATATATATATATATGTGTGTGTGTGTGTATATATATATATATATATATATATATATATATATATATATATATATATATATATGGAATTTGTACATACATATATGGAATGTATCTGAGGAAGAAAATTATTTGTTATATACGAATCTCTTTTTAGCCATCTTAGGTCATATCGTATCTTTATATATTTTCTAATGATATTCGTGCACCATAAGATATCATTCTTTTTGTAATAAAACATAATTAATCTTTTTCGATGGGCTGAGCACTTGTTAATATCTTGTGAGCCCCCTGAATCTAAACCTCAAGTTGGCACATCAACATCAAGATATAAGAGCCAACAGAGAAGCCTCCACTAGGGAACTGGCAAAACAGTTTGGACAAAATCGTTTTGCAAATTGGACATGAGAAAACAAGTCTGCTATGAAAACAAACAAAAAAAACTCCCGAAAATACACGAAGAACTTCCATTGAATATCGAACAGAGTAGATAGTCCTGAGAATATATACAAGAAAGAATAGTCGGAAATCACTCATACATCGTCCACTATGACAATGCAATTACTACAATTATGTACCCAGAAAATAGAGCTACTGACCTGACATTTTGATATGGGACAAGAAGAAATAACAACCTTAGAAGTGAGTATCCTAAATTATACTCGGTCAAATAGTTATGAGAAGGAAAGAAATAACGAAAAAGTCAAGACTTCATGTATGATAATAAAGAAATTTTAATGTTAGGAATATCTCTATCATTCAAGTAATTATATGAGCAACCAGACTCATGGAAAAGAATTTTAAAAAACTATCTAGCAAATATACCCAGTGAAGCAAGTGCAATTGCAGTTAAAGGGACGATTAGAATCTTTACATGAGCCTTTACTTGAAATAAATGAGATAGCGGTTGAAGGCTTGGCATCCGGTATGATACCTTATCCAAACTAGAACAAAATAATACAAAAGTAAAAATTAAAGAAAAATATTATGCTTGTGAAGTGTTTCGTTCAATATATTGTTAGAGATTTATTGCAAACGATTAAATTATATGCTGAGGATGCACATTCTTGGTGGGTTTGTGAAACATAAAAATAATTATTGATGCCCAAAGTGTTCACTGCATTTTTAATGTCTATACTAATCTACCCGTTGGTCCTTAAAGGATAAGATGAAAAATGTGCAAAATGAAAAGTGATTTTGAGATTATAATATCTTTTATTGTCTTGAGAAAACATTTTTTAAGTGACGAGTGAAAAAAATTACAATCAGAAAGTCTTCTTAAGCACTTTCTCGACGAATACGTGATTACTCAATTATTAAAACACGAAATTAAACTAAACAATTATTATAGCTTAGTAGTTTAAGCATACAAACGATTTTTATTCAATCAGTGGTTATTAACTAAGACTGGGTTATTCCTTGGCATTCCTCGTTGAAAGCGCCTCAAACAGCTAACGATAAACTTGCTCCTCCCGAAAGCAGGGAGGAAAGGCCTGGGAAGGTGGATCTCCTAGGTCAACCAAGAACATTGGTTTACGTCTAACAACAAAAAGGTCACAGAAATGCCCAGTAACTGTCGGACCGATCATTCGACGTCGAGTTCGCGATAATTTTCCAACGAGCGTGTTACTCTCGATGTTTATATAATGATGAGAAGTAGCCAATATGTGTGAATATGTAAGTACCTATAACAATATGATAAAAATATTAGTGAATGTGTAAGTCCCCATAACAATATGATAAAAATACTAGTAAATGTGTAAGTCTCTATAATAATATGATAAAAATATTAGTGAATGTGTAAGTCCCTATAACAATATGATAAAAATACTAGTGAATGTGTAAGTCCATATAACAATATGATAAAAATACTAGTGAATGTGTAAGTCCCTATAACAATATGATAAAAATACTAGTGAATGTGTAAGTCCCCATAACAATATGATAAAAACATTAGTAAATGTGAAAGTCCCTATAACAATATGAAAAAATATTAGTAAATGTGTAAGTCCCTATAACAATATGATAAAAATATTAGCAAATGTGAAAGTCCCTATAACAATATGATAAAAATATTAGTAAATGTGAAAGTCCTTATAACAATATGATAAAAATATTAGTAAATGTGAAAGTCCCAATAACAATATGATAAAAATATTAGTGAATGTAAAAGTCCTTATAACAATATGATACAAATATTATCGAATGTGAAAGTCCCTATAACAATATGATAAAAATATTAGTGAATGTGAAAGTCCCTATAACAATATGATAAAAATATTAGTAAATTTGTAATTCCCTATAACAATATAATAAAAATATTAGTAAATGTGTAAGTCCCCATAACAATATGATAAAAATACTAGTAAATGTGTAAGTCTCTATAATAATATGATAAAAATATTAGTGAATGTGTAAGTCCCTATAACAATATGATAAAAATACTAGTGAATGTGTAAGTCCATATAACAATATGATAAAAATACTCGTGAATGTGTAAGTCCCTATTACAATATGATAAAAATATTAGTGAATGTGTAAGTTCCCATAACAATATGATAAAAACATTAGTAAATGTGAAAGTCCCTATAACAATATGAAAAATTATTAGTAAGTGTGTAAGTCCCTATAACAATATGATAAAAATATTAGCAAATGTGAAAGTCCCTATAACAATATGATAAAAATATTAGTAAATGTGAAAGTCCCTATAACAATATGATAAAATATTAGTAAATGTGAAAGTCCCTATAACAATATGATAAAAATATTAATGAATGTGAAAGTCCCTATAACAATATGATAAAAATATTAGTAAATCTGAATGTCCCTATAACAATATGATAAAAAATATTAGAGAATGTGTAAGTCTCTATAACAATAAAATAAAAATATTAGTGAATGTGTAAGTCCCTATAACAATATAATAAAAACATTACTGAATGTGTAAGACCCTATAACCATATGATAAAAATGCCGATAAGTGTCAGGAAACTTAAATTGGATATATAAAAATTCTAGCAGTGTGACCCGAGGTTGCCCGGGATTAGAATGATTAACGAATGTTTTACACTCCCATCTTTTTATTATCATCGAAATCGACGAAATTCCACCATTTTTTAATCAACTCGAGTTATCTGTTCTAGTTAAGGAACACCGCAGGGCACCAAGAGGAAGCTTACATGCCTCTCGCAGTGACTTAGTCCACAATGGATTATAATCTACATTGCACTGTAGAGAACCTACTGTTGATGTTATACAATCTTTTTTATATATTATTACTTGGATTAATGTTTTAAATGCAAAAGTAAAGTATCACGCGTCATTTGTGCTCTAAACAGAAACATTCATTTCGAATGCGCCCCTGTCATATTAAAGAACCTACTGTTGATTTTATACGTCGGACCCTTCTGCTTGGGTAGTAATAACGCGTCTCAAATGAAATGTGATTTTTAGTTGTGTCAGTTGTAAACTGGCCAAAATCGTCTGTTCCTTCTTTAATCGGGTTATTTTGGTTATGGATTATTGATACTTTTCTAAGAGATTACGATACAAAGCTTACCTAAGAACATTGCCAGGTACATAAAGTATATTCGTGTAAAATTTTATGAAAATCGGCAGAGCCGTTTTCGAGTTTATAGAAACAAACTCATATACACACAGAATTTCTTTCATATATAAATCAAGTTATATATATATATATATATATATTTTTACAAAAGTAATTTAAGTAACAAAAGTTTTGTGGGAAGGAAAGCAGGGTAAAATCTTTAACGCTTATATCCAAAGTCGTTAACTATTTAGCCAAGTAATTTGATCAATCAGATTTTATCTAAATTTAACTTATATACGTTTTAAACGTCTTTTTTTTTTTTTTGGCGTGTTCTTTTACTCTTTTATCTTCTCCAATCTTTTTCAAACTGATCCATCTTTTATGCAACTGATTTTATCCCGTACTTTTGCGCTTAATAGCTTTTCTTTTATTAAAAGGTACACTGCAGGACTATTTCGTCAGTTATTTCTGGCAAAAGGGAAATATATATTCTCAATCGATTTTAACGCTTCTTAAATTTAATCCATGTAAATATATTTTTTTCATCAATCATGAAATAAAACAAGTTTTAATCCTGCTACCGAAATAACCAGGTACAAATTTAATAACAGTTTTCGCTTGAAAACAGTGAACGGAAGTTGCGAGTTGTTCATTTCGCTTTCGTTCTCTCTTTCCGTTCGTTACCTTAGACTAACGAACATTTAGATCTAGAGAGATAGGGAGGGAGAGAGAGAAAGAGAGAGAGAGAGAGAGAGAGAGAGTGAACGTTCCTGACAACTTTTGGATTGTGTGCCTTATTTAAAGCCTTACTTAAAGATAAGGTCCCTGAGTTCGAATTTCAACCGCGCATTAACTTTCATTTTGTTAAAATTATTTAGTTTATTGTCTTTCACTTTTATTTTCAGTATTCTTCTTACTTGATGAGAATCGATGTTAGGCAAATAGTATGTTGCATTGTATGTAGAAAAAGGTAATCATCGTCTTGGAGCAGCTGAAAACAACTCTAATATCATTGATTATTTTTATTTGGAATATGATTCAAACATAATTGAAATCATAAAAAAACATATATGCGCAGTTCTGTATCAATAAATATTGAGCTGTCTATGTTTGCAAGTATATGATTGATCATTGTAGTCAACTCAAAAAGTTGCCTAACTGATTTACATATTAGTTTATATATTACATAATATTTATTATGTACATATTAGTTTGTTTATATATATATATACATATATATATATATATATATATATATAACTACTTCATTTACTCACATAAAATTAATATACGAAAGTATAAATTTATGCGTAAACTTTAAGTATTTACTTCAAAGGTGCTCAATACGTAGGTAGAACTAGTTAGTTGGCTCATAGGAAGGGCGCGGTGGATACTAGAAAGCTGATTGGCTAACTAAAATCTCAATAGAAGATGCATATATAAAAACGACAGACAACCACAAAATTCGCGCATAAGCCTGAAGAGTCCTAGAGTGGATGAAACGCAGAATATTCAGTGTAGCTTAATCGCCATATATATTTTATAACTTACTATATATATATATATATATATATATATATATATATATATATGTGTATATATATATAGGATAACCAATATCTACCGCTTAACGCGTATATACTTACAGATTTTAATTGTTTTATAAGGGAAATCACCCCAGACATGGCGAGAAGCCACTTAATGTAAACACCTAATTAGAACGAAACATATGTGTGTTTCTGTGCGTTTGTGTATCAGACAAACATAGCCTGAGTTGCCGTGCATGGGGAGGATAATACCATATACAAGATTGTAGAATGGACGGCGCTTATGTCAACGGATCATCAAATCTAAGGGAGATAACCAATATAGACATAGTAAAAATAAGCATATTTTGCAAGATATAATTTAGGACCTGAAAAAATCAGTAGAACAATGAAAAAAAAAAAAAAAGTATTACACAAATACTATACCTGCAATCGCCGGGGGAAGTTGAAGTTAGTCCCGGAAATTTCAACAAAAAGAAAACAAGTTAATCAATGAACTTCGAATATAACAATGTTAAGTAACAAAATAAACTTATTAATTAACGTATTACACAAAACAAAAGTAAACAACCTGTTAGAATGAAACGGTGTTATTTATTCAACAACAAAAATGAAGTAAACTTGTTAATTAATGTAAATGAAAAATCATATCACACATTGCTCCCTGATGGCAATAATTATACGGGGGAGTACTTCTCCCTTACCATGGTTTCAAACAAAGTTTATTTAATTTTTGTTGTGGATTAATTAACATCGTTACATTGTAACAGTTTACTTTTATTTTGTGTAATACGTTAATTAATGAGTTTATTTTTGTTACGTAACTTCGCTAACTTGTTTCCTTTCCATAAACTGCTTCAGCAATTTCCGGAACTCGGCTACAGTAATCGTGTAATCATTTCTTAAATTATGTTTTATTGTTCTACTGATTATTTCAGCGTCCCAAATTATATCTTGCAAAATATGCTTATTTTTGCTATGTCTATATTGGTTATCTCCCTTAGATTTGATGATCCGTTGACATAAGCGCCGAATGGACTAATATGCCACTCTCCATTCACAACTAAATAAATAATAACGCATTACATTATAATAGGTCGTTGCAAAAGTTTTGCTCATTTAAATTATTATTTTGAAAAACTGCATGTTTTAAATGCATCGCTTGTAAAATTCTTTCAGGTTTGATGTGAAATATGAATCTAATTCGTGTTCAATATCCTCTCGTGATGTTAATCTAAGACTATATACTATATATAAAATCACACTCAAGATGAATCGAAATAATACGAATAATCAATCCTTATCTTAAAAATTCAAAAACGTTATAACAATATGCATAAAAAAAATGCCAATGTTTTAAATTATCTCTTCTATGAACTGGTACATGAATTCTTGCATCAATATCTCATCAATCACACTCCCGTTTATGCATTCGTACATAGTTTCATAAATGCATGTTCAGTGATTCATTATTACATGCGTACAATTATTTTAGGAGTAGAGGGCTTATGTGTCGTATTTATTTACAAGAAAACCTTATGGCATTTGGACTCGGATCAAGCTGTACTATCTGTCCTCGGCTGAGGGATCACAAGTTCCTTTTTCTTTCCAGAATACCCTTTCTGTCAATTTAAATATTTACCATATAAATAATAAAAATAATTAGTTTAACTTTGCCATGAATTAAAGCATATGTTCTCGTTAGTTCACCGAAGTTAAGCGATGTGGAACCTGGCCAGTACCAAATGGGTGAATATTTGGGAATGATAGGCGTTGTATGTGTTCTCAACTAATATTGAGTCAAACTGAGTTGAATGAAGAAGTTGAATTCCGATCTCATTTGCTTATTAAGAGTGCCAATATTTTGCATGACATGATGCATATTTTGTTTATATTTGAAATATTTTCTTTTCTTTTCTGTATTGTCTGTTGACGACCTGTCTGCAGAGAGATAGTAAAACAAGAGTAAATTTGACGAAGATGGCATCTGCCATTGACAGCTATGGGGTTTGCCGACCGCTCGGTGGTCAGCGGGTTATGAAGCGGGGGTTGGGAGGCGCAATTCATGATGTACTAACCTTCCTAAAACGCATTTGTATTCGCCAGTTACCTCTCAGTCTCACTCTCCTGTTCTCTTGCTCTCTCTCTCTCTCTTTCTCTCCCTCTGTCTCTCTGTCTCTAATGTGGCTCTCTTCAGCTCTCCTACGCTAACCTCATCTCTCTCTTTCTCTCTTTTTCTTTATATATATATATATATATATATATATATATGAGTCAGTTTTGTCTCTTTATCACTCTGAGTGTCGGTCTTATTTTTTCACTCCCTTCCTTTCATTCCCTAATATTTTCTCCTTCATCTGTATTAATCATTGTAGTTCTCTCTTTGTCTCTTTCTCACTCTCTCTCTCTCTCTCTCTCTCTCTCTTTGTATGTATATATATATATACATATACGTATGTATGTATATATATACGTATGTATATATATGTATATATGTATGTATATATATGTACATATATACATGTGTGTGTGTGTATATTTATATACTTGTTCCAAAAGTAAAATCTACTCTTATTTTTAACTCAAAAAATAAACGAACAACGAAGATGGAAGTGGTACCACTAAAACGAGCGACTATTTTGCTCTCTAGAATTTAATTTTCTATGTATCCACAATTTTTTACATGCATATTAATGATAAAAGCCCAACTTCCAAATTTCAGGATATTGTCCATCCGTTTATTTTTCCCAGCATGATAAAATGTTCAGTTCTTGACAGCACCTGTTTCTTAAAGCAGAATCATTCATGTAATTATTATGTAAATTTTTGAAGCATATTTTCCCATCTATTAGGTTAGTGCAAAAATAATGTCGTTTTTTTTTTTTGACGTTCAACTTCAAAAGATCATAACTCCTTTCATTATAAACTTTATTAATCGAAATATGAACCACTAGAATCGACACATTTTTGACAACGGGAAACATGTTTATTTATCCCATTAGCGCGCGCGCGCGCGCGTGTGTGTGTGTGTGTGTGTGTGTGTGTGTGTGTGTGTGTGTGTGTGTGTGTGTGTGTGTGTGTGTGTGTGTGTGTACAGGGTGTCCAAAAGTCATTAAGGGTTAAAAAAAATTACCATTTTACCTTTAATGAGTATTTTTTAAAAAACCTATTTCAGATATTGTACAGATAATATTTTGAAAATTAATTCTAAGTAAGTACAGCATTGAACAACGTACGCAAGTTGTGAAATTGAACGCCAAAGAGCTGCACTTGATATTCTGCGATCTGGCAGGTCTCGAAACGTCATCACAAATAATAATAGGGAAAGAGTGCGAGAGAGCGTGGGACAGCTTCCTGGAACATCGATTCGACGACGTTCCACACAACTTGGGATATGTCGAAGCTCAGTACACAATATTTTTCACAGTTTAAAACTCTTTCCTTATAAAGTGCAGCTTGTTCAACACTTGCAGCTAGAGGATCTTCAAACAAGGGTTCAATATTCAGTTCAAATGCAAGAACTTGTCCGAAATGACCCCAGTTTTCTGCAAAAGTTGATTATATCAGATGAAGCCCATTTTGATTTAAATGGATTCGTTAACAAACAAAATTACAGATTTTGGGGCTCTGAAAATCGAAAAGCAATTCATCAAAAGAAGTTGCATCAATTCATCAAAAGAAAGTGCACTGTATGATGTGCAGTAACGGAGAATATAATTGAACTTTATTTTTTTGGAGATCACGACGAAAATGCTCTCACTGTTACTTGAGAGAGATACCGGACTATTATTACAGCCTCTCTCTGCCCACAAATTAAAAATAGGCCCAGATTATGAGTCCAACAAGATGGGGCAACGACACATATGGTGAGAGACGCCATGGAGCTACTCAAGCAATGCTTTTTTTTTAATATTCAGGTCAAATATGATACAAATGATGATTCTTAGTTTTAATCCTTAAATAAAAACCTCGATTTTTTTCATATTTGGCCTGAATATTGATGTGAAAAACTAAACAATTTTATTATTTATATAATAAAAGCCTTTTTCTATTATATGAAAATATAATAAAGAAATTATAACAAAACTTCTAATTGAAAATTGAACCCAAACCCACTTCACTTTAGCTGTGTCGAGTTGACTATATTGACTACATTATTTTTTTTATTGATAAGAATCCAACAAACAAATATTTAAAAAAAGAAATTGTTTAAAAGTGTTTGATATACGGAGATACACTGTAAAAATTCCGATGATCTACTTTAACGAAATTTATTGATTTGTTATCCATCACTCACAGTAGACATTTTTGAAATAAATTACAGACTTAATTATTAACTGGTGAAAATTTTGACTTGCTAGATTTCCCTTTACTTGGAACAAGACGTTAAGTGAATAACAGAGGCTTCTCAATCGGTGTATAACCTTGATGCAAGGTACCAGCACATACTAGCAAAAGTGTTGTGCGAACAAACCGTCATTTGCATCCACGGGCTGATATATAGAACTATTTGACTCCATATATAAAAAAAATTATGAAACAGTTATTTGTTTTCCGTATTTGCTTGTTTGTTGTCTTATTCATAACAGAAACAAAATATTCTCAATGTATTAAACTATTACTGCTTGAATAATAACATTTAAAAGTCGACACAGTGGGGGTTCAATTTTCCATTTGAAGTTTTGTTATAATTTCTTTATTACATTTCCATAAAATTAAGTTTTCTGGTTAAACTACCGATTTATTTTTATTTATTTTTTTTTTTTGGTTTTCGCATCAATAATAACAAATTTAACAAAATTGATGATTTTCAAAAAAAAAAAAAAGGAAAAAAGATGCTCTAAATTTTTCTCGGTAGTTTCTTTTATATATATCTTCTTTTTGATATTATAAACGAAGAAAATCATATATATATATACATATATGTATATACATATATATATGCATACATATATATACATATATACATATATGCATATATATATATACATACATGTATACATATATATATGCATAATATAAATATATATAGATATATACATGGTATATATATATATATATATATACATATATATACATATATATATACATATATGTACATATATATGCATACATATATCTATAATATAAACTGAATATCTGTGCGTGTGTGTGTGTGTGTGTGTGTGTGTGTGTGTGTGTGGTGTGTGTGTGTGTGTGTGTGTGTGTGTGTGTGTGGTCACGATTAGGCTCCTATCTGGTTGACTATTTTAAAAAACTGATTATGTAGAATGATAGAAGATGTATCAAGACACAGGAATGGGTATGTTTGATCTGGCAGAACGGTGGTTCATTAAAACTGTGGGGTCTGCGTTCGCGGCTGGTCTACAAAGTATGGAAATAAACAATTTGAAAATTTAAAAAAAAAAAACGTTTACAAGTGTTTTTGATGTAGATGTACATAATAATACTTTGATAAGTATGTTTTAACTTAAATAGGGATGATATAATAAAACTGTGGGGTCTGCGTTCGCGCCTAGCCTCCAATGGAAATAGGCACAAACTTTAATAAAGACTTTTCACATCTATCTGCGTAAGTATACTTTGATAATAATGTTTCAGTTTTAAAAAATATGGTATAATAAAATTATGGGGGGTTCGTTCGAACCTGACCTCCATAGAATGGAAATATGTCAAAAAGTTTAACAAGGTTTTTTAATATAGATCCACAGAATATTGTGATAAGTGTTTCAGTGTGAACAGGTATGGTATAATGAATTATGGGGTTTATCTATTTTATTTTTACTTTCATCATATTTTGCTTTGATTTTGATACTCCCAAATTCAACCACAAATTTACAACCCTTTCCATAAGCTATAGTATTTTCATAAATCAGAGTCCATTTTCTGTATGCTCTTTTTGAACATAGTCAACGACAGGTACTTTTGCTAATACACACACACACACACACACACACACATATATATATATATATATATATATATAGATGATAGGGGCTCGTTTGAATTGAATGTTTGTGCTTAGAGCACAATTGAAACATGATACTTGACTTGTGCATTTTAAACTTTTATTCAAGCCGTTATATAGAAAAATAATTTTAAAAAATCAACTGTAGTTTCTCTAAAGTGCAATGTAGTAGATTACAATATATTATGGACTAAGGCACTGCGGGATGCATTTGAAGCTTCCACCCGGTGTACCGTGATGGATCCTGACAGGAAAGCAAGCAAGCAATCGATTTGATTGGAAAATGGGCATTTTCACCGATTTCGATGACAATACAAATATGGAAATGTGAAACATTAATTGATCCTCATTCTATCTCAGACAATGCCGGTTCTTCCTTATATATATATATATATATATATATATATATATATATATATATATATATATATATATATATATATATGGTCATCCATATAGAGTACTGTTTCGCTGGATCACAGCGCATCAGTGCGTCTAGATCAGCAACTACCTCAAAACAGAATCGAAACTCGGCTGCTGAGGCGATAGGCAGCGCTTCTCACTTTCGTTTCCCGTGTTATATCTCCTGTATAATATAATGACTGCAGAGTTTCTCCTCTGGGCCAAAGTATTGTGCGTTTACAACAACAGACGCCGCATATAAATTAAATACATCCAGCGTATTAGCCACTATCTTATGTAGATTTCTAACACATTTTAGACACATTATAATAAGATATTACACTGCATCCAACGAGCAACAACGTCACAATTACAACATCTTTAAAGTAAGGAGTTCCTATTTTTCTCTCTACATATTTAATCCTAACACTGCTACCAGTTGTCACCGGAACCAATTCTGAGTTTTGTACAGATAATGTGATTATGCCAATCGTAATAGCCTATAGAGGCATAGACATGAAATAATCTTTCTGATTTTCGATTCATAAATAATAAGGGTTCTCTCGACAAATTCCGTTCATTCTGATTTACTGAGCTCGGAAAATTCTTATACTCCGGAATTCTATTCTTCCCTTTATATACGAACAATTAATAAAATTAAAAACACAGCGTCAATAAGAGACATATTATTTGATATTAAAAACTGCATCTTCAGTTGTTAAAACAATTGCAAAAAATAATAAATGTTAATAAACAATACAAAATGCAACTGCTCTTGTGAATAATAAATATAAATAGATATTCAGTAAATTCATACGAGCATGCGTGCGTTTGTGTGCGTGTGTTCAGTTCAGCGTGTGTGTGAAAACAAAAACACAACTTTTGCTAAACACTAATAAATGTAAAAAAACAAAAAACAAACTGCAATTTCTCTGGAGAAAATTATATATATATATATATATACATATATATATATATATATATATATATATATATATATATATATATATATATATATATAATTAGTAAATTTAACGTATCTTATTTTCATTTATTGTCTTTCTATTTATTCCGTTAGTTTTAAGGTCATATTGTGTGGATAACAAATGTTACTTCTTCGATAATGAGACAGCCGGAAAATTACTTTTTATTTAAAAACACAATTATAACTACTTACTTTTTGACAATTTCAACAATAACCAATGTTATCTACCTAATTGTCACGTCACGATTAGTAAAATATTCGATGATTTCTGCTATGTTTCTTTTGCCACGCTAATTCCTTCGAAAACTAATTCCTTTTGCTTGCATTTTGGATATTTTAATTACTGCAACATGGCAATTTATTAAGTACTACTCAGTTCACTTGAACATTAACATTTCTATCAGTACAGCACGTAACAATAACAAAATTATATTTAAAAGCAATATCCACAGATGTTGAGAACATGGACATAAGAATGATATATTTTGTATTTTCAGCCATAGACAACGTTGTCGGGTACAGCTAAACACACACACACACACACACACACACACACACACACACACACACACACACACAAACATATATATATATATATATATATATATATATATATATATATAGTAATTTATAAAATATATATGGCGATTAAGCTACACTGAATATTCGGCGTTTCATCCACTCTAGGATTCGTCAGGCTTATGCGCGAATTCTGTGGTTGTTTCTGATTTTTATATGGTCCTCTTCTGTTGAGGATTTTAGTTAGCCAATCAGCTTTCTAGTATCCACCGCGCCCTTTCCTATCAGCCAATGGGCATGCATTTTATCGAACAAAAGATCTGTTTTAGAATTAGTTTAGTGGTTTAAGGCAGCCATTTTCCTTTCTTTTTTTATATATAAATATATGTGTACATACATATATATACATATATATATACATATATGTGTGATCGTTTATGTATATTCATGTTTATTTAAATTTATTTATTTGTTTATTTTCTATTGTTTTTGTTAGTGTTAAAGCTATTTTGTATCGCTATCCTAGAGTAAGTTTTATTTTGTAAGCACAGTTATTTGCTATTTCTCTTCTACAGTTTAATAGATTTTGGGGTTGAAGTAAATACTTAAAGTTTACGCATAAATCTATATTTTCGTATATTAATTTTATGTGAGTAAATGAAGTAGTTATATATATATATATATATGTGTGTGTGTGTGTGTGTGTGTGTGTGTGTGTGTATTCCTGTCTGTTTGTTTGTTCACAATTTGATGAATACATACAAATGGTTCCTTACTTTACTCCTTCTTTTATTTCTATATATAGTATGATTCTTGCAAACTATACAATTAAGAGATCATCTCATCATACTACATAAAAAATCGGCGTTATTAAATAGTGATATATTAATTAATGCTTCTAGTGAGAGAATAATGTTACGTATTCTAATTAAAATGATTATTTAATGAATTTTAAACAATAATGATATGCATAACATATTTGATTTAATTTATTTAATTATTATTTCAACATCGATTTAAAAAAAAAACTTTTTTGGAGTTATTTGCCCCTAGAAACTACAGAACAAGAATAGTGTATTGGTTTAAACAAACTATCCAAAAAATAAAAAAAAATTAGTAATCTCAGTAATTTTCTAGCTTGAAAAAATAATTCCGTCTAGATAGAAAAATGCTTAGCTTTTATTGTTTTTTTTTTTAAATATTCAAACAAAAAAATTTAAAAAAACACTTACAAAAAAACTGCAAAGATTTCGGTTGTTTGTTTTTATTATTCTTTAAACTGGTAAATTTTTACGATGTGACCAAGCGTCGTTTCACACCTAAATAAAATGAAGATCTTCTCCCCCTTCTAAATTCCACAATTTACACTTTTTTTTTCACGTTAATTTCATCGGTTACAAACTTAAATTTCTAATTAAAAAAAGAGGTAATTTTTACGACGCCAACCAGCGTCGTTTAACCCCTAAAAATGAAGATCTACTTATGGGGGGGGGCCTAATACGTTTAAACAGGCTTTATATAAATGAAGCGGCTTGGTTCCCACCAGTTTGGGCAAATAGCAAACAGGATCCTGAACAGAAGAGTGCGTTCTATCCCAACCATCATCAATGGACCTTAGGTTATCTCGTAAGCATCAGACAAGGCCAGACTATTTGCCAAGAACTTTGCAGCAAATTCTACCCTATGGGACGAAGGCCATCAACTCCATGTTTCCTCTTATAACAGACAACACGCTATGCAACATAAAATATCCGTGCGTGAGGTCGCTAACCTAATCAAGAAACTTGATTCCAGTAAAGCAACTGGCCCTGACGTCATTCCAATTATAGTGCTGAAAAAGCTTCAACCAGAAATTGCCCCCATACTTACAAAACTGTTTAAGTGTTGCCTTAAAGAGAAGTGCTTCCCTACACCCTGGAAAATCTCATCAGTATGCCCTGTATTAAAGAATTCAGGTGATAAGTCGTCTCCCTCTCAGTACTGACCAATAAGTAACCTGTGTGTTATGAGTAAGTTGCTGGAATCCATATTAAATAGAGAAGTAGTCAACCACCTCAGCAGAAATAACCTTCTTAGTGACATACAATATGGTTACCGTTCTGCTAGATCTAGAGCAAACGTGCTAACGGTTATATCTTATAGGATTAGGGAATCTCTTGACAAAAGCATCCTTTCTAGGGCAATTGCTCTTGGCATATCAAAAGCCTTCGATAAAGTATGGCATAAGGGCCTACTTAACAAGATTTCTAGCTACGGTATAACTGGAAATGTTTTCTCGATCATTAAATCATTTCTCTCTGATAGGCCCATAAGAGTAGTGTTTGATAAGCAGAAATCAGAGGCCCTCAGTATTAATGCTGGAGTCCCTCAGGGGTCCAGCCTGGGCTTATTTCTCCTTTTGATCTACATCAATGATCTCCCAAAACACGTACTTAAATCATGCGTTGACATCTATGCTGATGACACGGCTATCTATGGCAACACATACACCACTGTCAAAAATTTCCCCACTCTTTATCTGTGCCAAAACGAAGACGTACACTCCATGAACAAAGCTTCTTTCTTAGAAGGGCGCGCCTGTGTGACTCTTCCGTCTTCCTGTTTCCCACCTGACTAGAACCTGGATATCTTCAAGTCCAACATAAACAAATTCCTGATTAACCGCTCCCTTATGTAAGACACTTTTTTAAATCTCAACATTAATGTACTGTACACGCAATAACCCTTATCCCCGAATACCTTCCGGGCCTTGATGAGTGGTGACCACCCTGTAAAAAAAATTGAAAAAAATTAACATTTTAAGTAGGTGATCACTCTTCTATATAAATTTAACATAAAATGAGCACCCACTTTTTGGCCACCAAGCGTTCAACGGAACATGTCACCTCTAGCATTTTTTCAGGTTTGGCGATCGAGGGGAGCAAAACATGACAAATGCAATTGTTTTTTAGGTGGAGGGACGGGAATTACATTTGAAACATAAAATAACGATGAATTAAAATTATTTATGAGACCACTCTGTACTTTTACCTAACAATTTCATAAAAAAAACGAACCCCAAAATATGGTAAATTCAATTTTGGGGAGCCGGGGGGGGAGGGGTTACATTAGAAACATAGAATGACGAAAGTTTTCATTTAATTGCTTTTGGAATTAATTTTTGGTAGATCTTCATTTTTTTTAGGGGTTTTGCCTACTTGACTATGTTTTTTCTTGCAATCGCACGGGCTGTTTTTATTGAAACAAAAATTGTAATGATTTATTTTTACCTTTTTTTTAATAGGGAATAGTTTCTTCTCTTTGTATCCCTTCTGTTGAAATATCTGGTGGAGAGGGGATCATGTACTTCCTCTTTGGGGGGGGGGCGATTACATTTACATGATTTTATCCGTTCTTTTATTTTTTGAATTGTTGTGGGGGTATGATGTTGCCTATAATGAAAATGATTAGGAACTTTATGTTAACCCAGGCAACGCCGGGTACTCATGCTGGTATATAAATACAGGGTGTCCACAAAGTCTGGCTACATTTTTAATACTTTCTCTTCTATGGAGGGGGGTCGGTTAAAATCGTGGTTTTATTAGTGCTACTTCATTTAGCGCATTTAGTAGTGCTGTGGAACCTCCTGAATTTTATTTTTTCACTAATCACTTAAAAAATAATTTATCTTTTAGGGAAAGAGTAAAAACTTGGCTTTAATAGTACTCTGGAGACGTTTGTTGTTTTTTCAGTGCTTTAAGTAGTACCGCGAAGGCCTCTTATTATTTTCTGTGCGCTCTTATAAATGAATACTCTTCTAGGTATGTAAAAAACTTGCTTTTACTAGTGCTCTGGATGCCTTCTTGATTTTCTTTAGTACATGAGTTTTATTTTTCTGCTCACTTATAAAATCTTTTTTTTTGTTTATTCATTATATATTGCTTGAAAGTAGTAGATAATCTTGTTTTAAAGCAAATGAATTATAATATTATTATGATAATAAGAGATAAAGAAATAAATTTCGAAAGTTTGTTTTTTAATGACTTTTGCGCCTTCAGCTAGAATCGAAATCAAAACATTCATCACTCCAGCTCTCGTCGATACCGCAAGAGTTACCGTCAGGTGGATAAATACAAGCTAAAAATTTAAAATAAATGAATATGTACACATGGTAGTAATTGTCTGTATTTTTTAGATGAGTTGTTTTCATTGATTGAGATTGTCGGACTGACTTCCTCATCTTGGTTGTTATTGTCACAACGTTTCGGCCGTTTTTGCCCTCCGGCCTATATTGACAAGAGGAGGGACTAGCTATGGGCTCGCCATTATCACCAGTGATGGCGAACATATACATGGAATACTTCGAAGACATGGCCTTAGGTTCAGCTCCCTTAAAGCCCACCATGTGGCTAAGATACGTTGATGACACCTTCATACTCTGGCCCCATCAGGAAGACATCCAGGCTCTCCTAGACCATGTGAACTCAATAAGACCATCGATACAGTTCACAATGGAGAAAGAAAAAGATAACCAACTGGCCTTCCTTGATATACTCATATCACGCACAGAGCATGGGTTTAAGACATCCGTATATCGCAAGCCTACCTTCACCGGACAATACCTAAACTTCAACTCCCATCACCCATACAGTATCAAACATGGAATCGCACGCTGCTTACAACATCGAGCAGAGACAATAAGTAGCGACACCATTACATACCACCAAGAAATGGTCAGGTTGAAGAATACCCTCCATCGTAACAACTACCCCGATAGCATACTATCCACCAGACGTGTTAATAGTATAAGAGAGGAGAATGAAACCCCAAAACCTCCAACGGTCTGCCTACCATACATACGAGGCATCTCCGAAAAGATTCAGAGAATATGTGCCCCCTACAACATCAGGACGGTATTCAAAAGCGAGTCAACACTCAGACGACACCTGGTACGAGTGAGGCCCCGCATGAATGAGAACATGACCAAAAACTGCATATACTCCATCCCATGCAGTTGCAGAAAGGTTTACAAGGGTGAAACATGCCGCCCCCTTAAAGTAAGGGTGGAAGAACACCGAAAAGCGGTAACTAAAGGGGAGACGGAAAAATCGGGTATAGCCAACCATGTCTGGATGGAGAGGGGGGATCATCGCCCCCTATGGGATGAAGTAAAAAAAATAAACAGAGAGACCCACTGAAAAATGAGAAAACTTAAAGAAACAGCTCACATGCTCGGACATAACAACCTACTGAGCAAACCAAGCATAGAGCTGAATGCAATTTGGACACCTCTGATAGAGAGAGAAAACCTTGAATAACAACATAGGTTTAACATTAACAAAAACCAACTAAGAATTGTCCTAGTGACATATGGCCGAGTGGTCCTAGACGTTGTGTCAAAGTTTACAGTTACCCAAAGGTGCTGAGTTCAATCCTGAACGAAGGCAGTGAAAAAGTAACATTGAAAAACAGAGAATCAGCAACTATGTCCCAAAGCCTAGCTGGAGTCCGAACACGGTACCCCCGTAATAATAATAAAGGTTTGGGTTCGAGACTCCTAACAAACCGTTCACCTGACGAAGGCCGGAGGGCAAAAACGGCCGAAACGTTGTGACAATGAGGAAGTCAGTCCGACAATCTCAATCAATGTACACATGGTGAAAAGACATTCAATTAACCTATACCCATGACACCTGTGTTTTTTTTTTCTTCAATGTTGAACCCTTGGCAGCTATTTTCACAGGCAAAAAAAAAAAAAACAATGCGAAGTGGGCTACAGATTCAAATATCCAATAAAATTCAACTTATTTTTACATAGGCATCACCACTTATCATGACCAAGGGGCCACTCAAGGATAAAGGTTAAAGAGTGTAAAGTAAACAATTCGACAATATAGTACTCGGTAGTAATGGAAATTCGGTAACTTTGCTCACTTATATGGAACGGCTCATCAAAAACTTGATTACGTTAGATTTGAAAATAACCATATTATAGTCAGTTGGAAAGCAGGAAAACGGAAGACAATTCCATAGACGCGTAGTTCTAAGAAAAAAGCTTTGTTCATGGAATCTACGTTAAGGTTTAGGTACAGATAAAGAGTGAGGGAAATTATTGATAATGTTCTGTTAGACGGGTGTTTCTTGTGAAAGTTTTGCGAAGAGGGACCATAGATTTGAGATCAGTCGAGCACTTGCCATGAAAACACCGATAAAGCAGAGACAAACTCGCAACCTCTCTTTTGTAAGAAAGAGGTTGCAGGGAAGAGAAATGGGCATCCCCTACAAAGCTACGAAGTTTATTTTTAACTATCAAGGCAGGACAAGTTCTTTCTAGCAGCTCCTGCCCAGATGTGGCAACAGTACTCCATCCTTGGACTACCTAGCTCTTATATAGTTAATTGTATCTGCAGTGAAATATCTACTGGATTGATAAAATGATCCCAACATTTTCCCAGCGGTTTTGGCAACGGATTTAATATATGTGTTCCATTTCAGATCAGGAGTAAAGGCCAAGCTTAGAAGCTTGTGCAAACATGAGGCTTTCCCAAGACGAGAGGGATTCATTTCAATTAACTATACACACTAAGTATTCTGAGACTTTTAGTACAGACATACCGACAAGGTCACTTCTATATATATATATATATATATATATATATATATATATATACAGGCTGACGTACAGACAAACATATGTATCAAAATATTTCCGTGTGCTAGCACGTTTCATCTTAAATTCTACAAAAGTATGCAGAATATAGAAATTATGCATAAATAGAATTCAACGCAATCGTTTAATGACACAAATCATCTCATGAGAAACCATAAAAATGAATAAGTAATTAATTAACGCTCGTGTTTTTTAAGGAATATGTAAATTAGTTAACTCTCATTTAGTGGCTCGCATATCAATGACTGAGTATATTAAAAGCTCATTTTGATAATGTTTAAATAGAAATAAGAATACTTTTAATACCAATGTCAGAACGTGAAAAATCTCAACTTTTTATAGAAATAAATCTAATAATACAACACTAATTTACTTCTATTTTATGTTTATACAGCATCTGGCAGTGACAGTAACCATTGCAAGGAATCTTTCTTCGACTTGTTCTTGGTTTTAACAATTGGTGACCCAATATTAAAATGATCTAGCGTAGATGTATACAGTACGGCGTACACAACGGCTATACAAATCTATCAGACTTTTTGTGATTATTTAACTATTAATAACTATGAGGAAGATATGAACCCATCAGCTATGTATAAAAGAGCAACATGTGTTCAATTAATTGTTTATGATATATACTATGCTTAGGTAGTAAATAACCAAAGATTCGCGTTAAAATAGGCGAGCAAATTCAAACATGGCTACTCATTGCGTGCTTGTCGACTCTGAATGTGATTGTTCGTGTATTTGTTTGCTGTGACTTTTGAGGTGTTTTTTCTTTTTCTGTATTTTTTCTTTTCTTTTTTTTTTGGTTCTTAATGCGTTTGTTTAGAAGAAGTTAACAAATTGTGGAAGGACTCAAGACAAATCTTCTTTGCTGCGCTACAAACAGAAAAGCAAACACGACTCATCTTGGTCAATTTAAAAACCCTTTTCCATCGCCTTTGTTTTGACCGATTGCTTTCAAATCTATTTTGACGTTTCAGGTCTTTATGCTCTCTCTCTCTCTCTCTCTCTCTCTCTCTCTCTCTCTCTCTCTCTCTCTCTCTCTCTCTCTCGAGCACAAGCTTTCTTTCTCTAATTACTCTTTTTTTCTTTATTCGTTCCTGTACTCTCCACCTCCCCCTCCTCTCTCTTTGTTTCGTTATTCCGTTTTACAATTTATTCTCTATTTAAATATTTTTCTTGTTTTCCTTTCTCTCGCTCCATCAACACACACACACACACGCACACAAACACACACACACAAACACAAATACACACACACACACTCACACACAAACACACACATACACACACACACGTATATATACATATATATATGTATAAATATAGATATAGAGAGAGATAGAGATACGTGTATATGTATATATGTATGTGTGGCTCCCCTCTACGCCTTGTCTGCGATTATTTCAACCCTTTCTTGTGTCATATGTTTTACAACTGACTATCAAAAAATTAAAGTAAAATAGAAACAAACAACAGTATCATAGATTAGTATAAATGCACACACACGCGCGCGCACACACACACACACACACACACATATATATATATATATATATATATATATATATTAAGTAATGTGATTTATAATTTAAAAGTTTTAAAATTTTTAAAATTTAAAAATCAAAATTTAATTAAATTAAAAATCAGTTTCATAAGAAGGAACAACAACAAAGCCAATTATCTGTACGATCGTTTCGGAAATCCGTGCTTTTTATTTGTGGTATACATGAAGTTACGTAGAATAATTATACATAGTTTTTTTGGTAAGCACGGTCTCCTCATCAGCAAATTTAGGAGGATTTCTATTGAATTGAAAAGACACCAAAAATAAACCTAGCATTAAAAGTAAGTAACTGTAACTGTAGAAGAAAAAATAAATGTCCCCTACAAGGCTCATGTAAAATTAAAAATGTTATCTATAGCTGCACAGTATCAAAAACTCCAAATATACAAGAACCTATCAACAGCCATAACTCAACTACCAGATTAAATAATAACACCAACTTAAATCAATCTACCGATCAATTATTAACCAACCCACCACATTATAATCCAACAATAGACCTAACGGAAAATAATCATAATAATCAAGAGGTAATATATATTGGTTCCATATCTGGCCCAATAAAACATAGAATTTCAACGCACAAACATTCTTTTAAAAATAACTCTCTATCAAACCAAACTACTCTATCCAACTATATTTGGCAACTAAAAAATAGCAATATTTCTTTCAACTTAAAATGGCAAATAATTGAGACTTGCAAATCATATAAACCAGGAGATAAATTTTGTACATTATGTACAAAAGAAACCCTAAAAATTTTAAAATATGAAGATATAAAAAGCACAACCAAACTAGTAAATTCAAGACACGAGCTTCTATCGTGTAATCATAAACGTTGGTTTAAATTTAATAAATATAAACCACCATAAATCATTAAAAATTACTCATTAGTAAAAATAGATTTTTTTTCTTTTTTTTTTTTTTTTTTTTTTAATAAATTAAGTTAAACCAATTACCGCCCTTAGACTCGTAAATCAAATAATAAATAAAGCCATGACAATTATCTCCCCTTAAAAACTTGTGAAAAAAAAAAAAAAAACTCTCTCTCTATAGATATTAACTGTAGCGTCTCTAAATCAAAATACGCTAACGGAAACAATTTACTGCACGAGCGTCGCCCTTTTAAAATTCATCATTCAATAAAATAAAAAGCTATAGCAAACATCTAAATGACTACTTTAAATACAGTTCCTGATTTCAAAAAAAAAGAAAAACCAAAAGGTAATTATATATCTATATATTTTTAAATCAAATTTATTATGTAAATTCAAAAATATATATATTTTTTCTACTCATTTCTATCTCTAACCTATACCAATTTTCTTATTAATTTTCTTATAAATTTTATATCCAAACCTTTTACTTCAATTTTTCAGATTCATCTGCCTTACTTTTAATGCTAGGTTTATTTTTGGTGTCTTTTCAATTCAATAGAAATCCTCCTAAATTTGCTGATGAGGAGACCGTGCTTACCAAAAAAACTATGTATAATTATTCTACGTGACTTCATGTATACCACAAATAAAAAGCACGGATTTCCGAAACGATCGTACAGATAATTGACTTTGTTGTTGTTCCTTCTTATGAAACTGATTTTTAATTTAATTAAATTTTGATTTTTAAATTTTTAAAATTTTAAAACTTTTAAATTATAAATCACATTACTTAATATTGAATTAGCTCTAGGACATTTAACTATCGAGCTTATTATATATCTAAATTACAACGAGCATTTCCTGTATTTTAATTAAACTAGTAATTTCACTATTACATTAAAATACACTTAGCTCTTTAGACTATTATTCTAATCTCCTTTAAATTATATATATATATATATATATATATACACGTTTTATTTTTTATTGCTGCTTTATCTGTTTAGTTACACATTTTTAGGTTACCGAATCGTATTAGCGAACTAGTGACGAAGTTACGGATCGCTAATACGATTCGGTAACCGAAACATGTGTAACTAAACAGATAAAACGGTAATAAAATAAATAAAACGCATATTTATTCTTCAATAGTATTGAGCATTTTCTTCGGATTTTTACTAATTACCATGTTTGCTATATATATATATATATATATATATATATATATATATATATATATATATATATATATACTAATTGCATCGTCTTTATAGACGTTAGCCATTCCAATGCTCGCCACCAACCTCATCATAATTATCAGGTCATTCCTCAGCGACACCTTAACCCCGTCCGTGAGTCCTAAGATGACTTTTCAGACCAGCATTAGACTTGCACGGTTGTGTATTAAAACTTGTTTCACTTCTGGCTCCGATTTTTTTTTTTTTTTTTTGCTTGTGGCATGTTTTTTTTTTTATTGTTAATGTAAACTGCTTTTGAGAGAAATATGCGATTACAAGCCTCATTTTTTCAGCTCTTCAATTCAATGGGCAAAACCGACACGTTCCCCTAAAGAGGGAAAGATACCGATAGCAATAGATAATAGAAAAATATAAACGTAATATGCTGCCGCAGCAGTGATCGAACTTACACCTCTAATCTGTAGTGTAAGTCAAATCTTGTCCGTTACTGAATACTTTGTGCTTTGCTTGGTCTATCAAGGATATTCTTCTTATCGTGATGCTATCACTAGATGCGTTTCCTAACACAGATTAAGAGAGGCCAATCTACTCTCGAGAAAAAGGATAGACCGAGCCAGTTTCTGAACCTGATATTTTACCTCGCGGTACATACAGCGCCTCGCCTTCCCAAATAGTCAACCATCTGGTACTAGCCAAACTCGACGTTGCTTAACTTCGGTAATCTGTCTGGAACTGGTGTGTCAACGTGATTGTGCCGTAGAAAAACACACGGTGAGGCATTTATTGATCAACTAGCAAAGATACCCGGGTTTTGCGCGGGACATGTCAGGTCACCAGCTCAGAAGACCATCATAATGTCAGACTTGGATAGGATCGGTTCAGTGATTTGGGCTGTAATAGAGTATATTTACACATAGGCTATGACCTTGACCTTTGACTTTAACCTTGAAATATGGAGTGCACCATCCCTAGGTACGGGAACATCATCATGCCAGATTTGGTCATGATCGGTCCAGTGGTTTGGGCTATAGGAGAGTCGTACACACACACACATACTGACGCACCCCCACACACACGGACCCCCCCACATACACGAACACTACTACTTTATATATAGAGATTTGCAACAAAAGAATTCAATACAGTGTGTATGGATGATGAAAGCTCTTTATCCCAGGCATTTTGGGGCCTATTGCTCCTCACCAGAACAGGAGAGGAAGTGCTAGGTTACAAAATATGGATCCGACATACATTATTAACCATGGGGATTATTACAGAATTATGGTACTTTGAATATAGCAGAGTGGTATTTTAAATAGACTGGGCGGTGGAGGCATAGAGTTCGCTTTTGGAAGTAAGTATTATTTTCTATGTGAGTTCATTAATTAATTAAGTAACATATAATGCCTACTCACAAAAACGTACCTCGTGGCTCTACAATCCTATCCTGTCAAGCTCCTACTGTAATATATTTAAAGTGTCATAATTATCAAATAATATCTTGGATAATCCTTTGCCTCCTTTCAATTTTTACTGCCTATATAAGATTTCCTAATATGTATATTGGTAGAGGTCGCATCTTTATTTTGATTCAATTTGATGAATAAGTCTATATGCATTACCATATATTTTATATATTATAAATACCTTTTCTATTCTATATCTTGGATCTACCTACACGCCTAACGTTTTATTATATCGAAACCTCTTCATTTAAATAATTTTTATATATTTCTTTGATTCCTTATATATATATATATATATATATATATATATATATATATATATTTCTTTGATTCCTTATATATATATCTCTTTATTTATTTCTTTGATCCCTTATATATATATATATTTATATATTTCTTTGATTCCTTATATATATATATATATATATATATATATATATATATATATATATAAGGAATCAAAGAAATATATAAAGATATATATATATATATATATCTTTATATATTTCTTTGATTCCTTATATATACACTTGTGCCCGATATTATTCATACCCCTCGGATCTTTGAGATTTCTATAAGAATATTGCTCAAACCAGAAGGTAGACAATATTAAAGGGATTTCAAACAATTAATCAAGCATAAGCATTTAATTTAAACTCAACAAATAAATAAATTAAGTTTGAAACATTATACAAAGAAAACCTATAATGGCACTAGTTCAAAATTATTCATACCTCTCTTACTAATAGTCAATAGCATGCCCTTTATTCTTAATAACTGCCTGTAACCGTTTTGGATATTTATCAACAACGTTTTTACAAGCATCAATACTGATTGTTGACCATTCTTCAATGCCGTAGTTCTCCAAATCCCTCAAATTTCTAGGTTTCCGCTTTTTAACCTCAGTTTTCAATATGTGCCAGAAGTATTCGATAGGGTTCAGGTCGGGACTCTGGCTAGGCCATTCCAAAACATTAATTTGATTATCCTCAAACCATTTCTTGACTATTTTGGCAGTATGTTTTGGATCATTTTCCTGTTGAAGGACCCAGTTTTGTCCTAAATGGAGCTTCTCCGCATCCTGTCTAATGTTTTTCTGGAGTATCTCCAAATATTGCTCCTTCTTCATGGTTCCATCTATCTTGACCAAACTACCTGGACCACTAGCCGAAAAGGAGCCCCAAAAAATTAGGCTACCACCACCATGTTTCACCGTGGGTATGGTGTTCTTTGGGTTGTAAGCTTCTCCTTTCTTCCTCCAAACATAAGAAGCATCCATATGGCCAAACAATTCAATTTTTGTTTCGTCAGTCCACAAAATACTTGAGAAAATGGACTCTGGAGAATTCACATGGGTCCTAGCAAACTTTAGACGTGCTGCAAGGTGTTTCCGGTGTGCAATGGAGTCCTTCTTGGTCTTCTTCCTTTCAGACCATTTTCATGCAGAGTCCTTTGCAATGTTTGCCTTGATATTTTTATGCCAGAAGACTCCAAATTTTCTAAAATGTCCTTAGTAGTGGTGGTTGGATTTGCATTAACACTTCTTACAATATTCCTGGTGGCTCTAACAGACAGTTTCCTTTTCCTTCCTCTACCAATCAAGTTGTTTGTTGTGTGGTTTTGATGATGCTCTGTACTGTTGCTGTAGGGACCTCAAATTTCTTGGAAATTGACTTGTAACCTAAACCATCCTTATGTGAATTCACAATTTTAGTCCTAAGATCATTACTAAGCTCTTTTTTCTTCCCCATTCTAATAATTTTTATTCTTTTATTGGTTTTCAGTTGATATCATTTTAATTTCTGAAAAATGCAAAAAACAGAAATGAAATTAATCAAAGGTTGTATAAAAGCATTCAAA